>NC_056729.1:798760949-798908449 GCF_019279795.1 Protopterus annectens
TATTGGCCAGCAGATTGGAAGGAGGAATGGAAGAGGGATGTAGCCTTTTTGGAGTTAGTACAAATTTGAAAAGTTTCTATGGTTTGGCAGAAGTGGTTGCAGGGAAAGAGGGTTAGTTTTCATTTGGACAATATGGCAGTGGTATGAGTTTTACAGGCTAAGGCAGCAAAGTCTGAATTGCATTTGTTAGTATTACCTTAGTTGGTTTTGCAGAGTCTGCTGATTCATTTTTCTTTTACAGGTGTGCATATGGCTTGTGTTAGGAATGGGATTGCTGATGGTTTGTCTTGCTTTCAGTTCTCTAGGTTCGATCAGTTAGCTCAAGAGGCAGCAGGTGATCCAATTGTGTTATCAGAAAAGGTGTGGTAGATTGAACTGAAATAACCAGACAGTTGGTGCAGGGATCCCAAGCAACTTCTATGAGGAAGGCGTACAGTAGGGTATTGCAAGATTTTGACAAATTTGTGTTGCAGTGCCTGTGGAGGAGGGAGTTTAGTTGTTATTGCACTATTTGCTCAGGCTTGGGAGCAAGGTAAGGCAGTTCAGTCGGTCAAGGTGAAACTGGCAGCAATTAGTATATTTGCATGGGTGGCAGGGTTGCATGATTTTACTAAATTCTGGACTATGGTTTGTATGTCAAAGGGTCGGAGTAGACTTGCTAGTGTGAAGATGGACAGATGATGACCATTGACAAGGCAGGTTTTAAAAATTTTGCTACAGGGTTTAACTCTGGTTAATGGAGATTCATTGCATTGTACTTTGTGGGTGACATTGGCTTTATGTAGCTTTTAGGGTGCTGCAGTTGTTAGTGTTACTAGTTTGGCAGGGTGTGACAATATTTTCCCTCATCCATACACAATTGTTTGTGTAGACCTAAAATGGACCAGTTGGGGAAGGGTATACAGATAGCACTGGGAAAGGACAGGAATGACTGGTTGTGTCCAGTGTGTTGGGCTAAAAGATTGTTGATGTCTCATGCTAGGAGTCCTCACAACATTGTTTTCCAGTCAACAGAGGGCAAGGTGATAATGAGTAATGAGTATGCATGTGTGATGAGGAGAGCCTTTTGGTGTATTGGTTTTCCAGGAGAGAGATTTTCTACTAATTTCTTTCACATTGGAAGGGCCTCAGACTTAGGGAGAGAAGGCAGATCAATTGAAGTTATTAAACTTGTGGATTGTTGATCTTCAAATGCTTTTTTGTCTTATATTACATAATTGGCTAAGGGGATTGGTCTAGTTTTTCTCTCTCTCTCTATTTAGGGAAGGAGATTGCCATTCTGGGTCATTCTTATATTCATTACACAGAGAAGAGAGCTGCAGTTAGCTCTGCTGGCACAGAACTGGGTTCACATCATTACGGGTGGAGATTCATATGGCATGGTGTCAGAGTCCTCAGCTCGTGGAGGAGTTTGCATTTATACAGCCCCAAATTGGACTCCTCCAAGTCCTGCTGGTCCAGTTGGCAAGTAATGACTTGGGAATAAGAGACAGTTGGCATATAGGATAAGAGAGAGATCTGCTCACGTTGAAGAGGTTATATCTGGGTATTTGTATTGTGTTGTCCGAAATAGTACCATGGTTATTTTGGAAGAATGCTAGCAGTTTTATGGTTTTAGAGAGATGGTTTTGTTAATTTGAGGCTGGCAAGGCAACTGATTGCTCTGGGATAGAGCATAGGGGGATGTTGATGACAGGGGCCCAGTTTGGTTCAGAGAAGATGGAGTACACCTGAATGATTTTGGTTTGGATTTGTTTAATGTACATTTACGTTTGTTTTTAGAAGTTATGGTGAAAGATTTCTAGTGAATAAGGGGGAACAGCCTGTGTCAGGCTGGTTGGTGGAGAAGATGGGCAGGCTTATCCCTCTTCTGTTCCCCCTAGTAGTTTATTTCAATGAGTTGGGGGATGAAAGCGAGTGGTGTGAAACTGCTTTGATAAGTAAGAGTAAGCAAGTGGTGTTGATGAGGATGCTTACTTGAACAGGGTGAGTGAGGATACATTAACCTAGCAAATGTCTGCATAGATGTTCATTCTGCGATTAATAAATTAATAATATCATTCAATAAAGTTATGTTTATGGAAGTTTAATAAAGGAGACCAAGTGTCATTTGGTGTGGTGTGTCTATTGAAGGGGACCAGGATATTAATGTTTTAGAGAATTAATGCTGCTTAACGAAAGGTGGGAACTGAATGAGCTTTGTAATACTTGACTGATAATGACTGGATAGATTATAAGTGATGTTTAAAATTTGCAACTGAAAATATGTCAATATTGTTTGTTTTCATTTATATAAATGCATGATTGTCCATGTCATAAGCAATACTTTAATAAAGATGTTTCTTGTTTAAAAAAAAAGTACTAAATTTGATGCAGAGTCTTTTTATAAATATTACATTAATGAACCAGTGAATAGTAACACATTCTAATGAATTAGACTGCCATATTGTTCTTCTGTGCAAGATAATGTGAAATAATAATACTATATAAATATAATATGGCATGTGCATATATGAGTATGTGTTTGTACCTGTATGTCAATCTATATCTACCACATACAGTACATGTACATACATAAGCAGAATACCAATATGTAGTCACGTTACACAGATTATCTTTGAAACCATCCAGTACAACAATGTGTCAATCTAAATCTATGTGTCTACCGTACACAAACTTATGAAAGTACATAAATAAGAGTAGAACAGAAGTATGTACTCATGTCACACAGCTTATCTCTGAACTCATCTAGTGCAACAAATATTATTTATTTTTTATTTGATGGCATTTTTATCTACACATGCATGTGTGCGCACACACGCATGCACACACACACGCACACACACACACACACACACACACACACACACACACACACACACACACACACAAACACACGCCACACAGATTATTTTTAAAAGTACTTGAAAACCACAGAACTCATCTACTGCATTTTAAATAAGAAATGTTAAATTAAAATTACTGTATATAAATGGCACAGACTGAAAAGAATGTTCATGTTTCAGACAAAAAGATTGTTTTACATGAAAGCTAACACCATGTGTATGTTTAATAATTTAACAGGATTTTCAGCAGTAAGAATGAATGAAACATATTACTACTGTAATTAGTATTATCACAATAACATTATTACAACGTTTGCACTGTTATGTTAAGGCATGCAGTTTTGGATGCTTGCTGTATATACTACATTGCTTTGAAGTATTCCACAGTTTGATCTTCAAAGTCAAAGAGTTCAGCAAAGAGCAATTGTCCCTACAGTAAATTTGTAACAGTAAGGCTATGAAGTATATATAAATTTCCTTCAGACACCTTTGATGTTTTGTTAGTCTTACCGTAAGCAGGGATTGCTGTCATTTATATGATAAATGGATCTGCCATACAGGAAAGTTCCCCAACGGTATGCATTTCTGACTTGAAGTTCATATAACAAGTATTTGAATATAATTTGTAGGTAAGCCTGTTGCACTTACTAAATGACACCTGGAGTCAGTTTCTTGCCTAATAAGGAATGTCAGTATTTTTCTAGGACAAGAACTGAGAGAGCTGTCAGATCTGATATGTGGATAACAAACATAATTCAACATTATGTACTTACAAGTGCTTTGCAGACATCCGTTACAAAACGTCACCTGCAGTTTTTTTTCACTTTTACTGCATAAATAATCTATGTTTGCATTACAAAATGCATATCACTACAGTTATTTAAATGCACTATTTTGTAAAGTCTAGCATTAGCTAAATAAATCTTGTATGTCATAAATTTTAATTTAATACAGTACAATTTGTTAATTATAATACTCAGATCTAAAATAAACATGCATATACTATATATTGTTGAAAGTATAAAAAGCAAATTTTAATCACATTTATTTATTTCTCAGGGTGGTGAGTAGCTGGGTTCTCGTGTCCTTTTCATTCAAGACATTTGATGCAAAGGCATGAGTAAGTGCAATACATATGGACGTATGAGAGCAGTTAGTACTGGAACACAAACGCAAGGGTAATTACAATATATATTCGAACAATTAATCAACTACCATGTTTTTGAGAGTTGAAATAAAATCATTGCATATGGGGAAAAAAAGCAGAAAAAGTGAGAATATGCATATTCCATATTAAAAAAATGAGAAATTGGTGTTGATTTAAAACTGAAATCTTGACTCTGGGCTGTGAAGCAGAAACAGACACATACATCCATGTGTATGTATGTAGGTCCATGTGTTTGTAAGTATGTGTGCAAGTGTTTGTGCACCTATCTATCTATATAGATATGAGTGTAGGGCACCCAGTCTAATGCACAGTGTTCTGACACTTCTGGGGTTGACAGCCTTTTATCGACATAGACAAATGGTTGACAGGTGTTTGATATCAACAATTTCTGGGTAGAGAAATATTCCCTCTCCCAGGGGATTGTACAATCTTAGAGTTAGTATAAATAATTAGCATGGGGTGTGGGGTACAATGGAATTTGCCCCCCTGCAAAAACACTTGCCAATTGGTTTAGTCCACTCCAGGGTAATCCCTGGAGCATGTGCAGAACAAACTGATATTGTTAATTTTGACATTATGACATTGATCTATTGGGTGACTGGGTGTTGCCAAACTGTCCATGTGATCCAGTGTAAACTGGCATGGTGTCAGTTCATTTTATCAAAATGACAAATAAGTTACAATCAACATACATGCATATTTATTTTCTGTCCAGCAGGACCCACTGTTCGTACATTATTTTGTTATGGCTAGGCTTGTATAGGCCCTAGAGCTGATACCCTAGTACCAACCTATGAACCTATGAACAAGCAACTTTACAAATACATTTTTCAAAACAAGCATCTGTACAAATCAGCTTGGTATAGAAATGACATAAAATTCTTTGCAACAATCCAGCTAGCTAAGCTGGCATATATTACTCATGCACTGCCTTACTCTCTCTGGCATAGCTGGTACTACCTCATATCATCACAAGGATGATGGGCAGGTTGGTTTATGGTTAACATGCTTTACTAAGGTGAAATAAGGGATCAAAGCCCCTGCCCTAACCCTAACTATACACCCAAAATTAAATAACACTTTCTATATAAGGCAGCTTGGACACAAACCACTCATGCACACACACACAGACACACACACACACACACACACACACACACACACACACACACACACACACACACACACACACACACACTCACCCACACAAAAGTAAATCTGTCTTCTTGCATGACCCTCACCCTAACTGTAAAGCACACATACTGAGATATAAACTAGATCTAGCTCTTTAACTAATCCATACCCTAATCCTAAAACATACACACTTACACATGCAATAAACCTATACCTCTTTATAAACCCTATTCTAACCTGAAAACACACACTCATGCACATAAACACCTGGCCTATCACAAGTTCACTTCAACCTGAAAGTTGCACAATCCACTGTTTGCAAAAACTGCCTTTCACACAACATGGACTACAAGGACATCTCTCTCTCTCTCTCTCTCTGTGTTTGTGTGTGATTATATATATATATATATATATATATATATATATATATATATATATATATATACATGGTTCCCCTTCACAATCCCGAATTACGGAATGCTCAAAATTCAGTAACTCCAGACTGTAAAGTCAAAAATGCAGAAGCGTGAATCTGCATAGGCGCGAATTCAAATATCTCGAATTTGCGCTTATGCATGTCAGCTACGGGACAGGAAGTGTGCGAGTTGGGATGTTTTACAGAAGTGAAAGTAGGTGAATGTATGTGTGTGTGTTTTGTAAGTTGTGCGTGTGGGTTAGGGTAGGGAGGTAGGAGTATGAGTGTGAGCGTTGGATGTGTCTGTGTATATGTGATGTGTTTGTGTGTGTGCGAGGAAGCTTAAAATGTATGTGGGGTGTTTTTTTTTTTGTGTGTGTTTGTGCGATCTCTGAGTTAGAATATATAAGTAGGGGGGTGTGGTGGGCTTGCCCCCCTGTGTACATGTAGTATAGGGCTTGTAGTTTACATTATGTTGGGTTGTGTGGTGTGCGTGTTGTGTAGTGTGTGTGTTCTGTATGTTCGGGGTTTTTTGTTTTCATGTTTGTGGGTTTCGGGATTTTTGTTGGTTCAACTTTTTTTGTGTATGGATGCAGAAAATATTGTCACATCCTGCCAAACTAGTAACACTAACAACTCCATCACCCTAAAAGCTACATAAAGCCAATGTCAGCCACAAAGTATAATGCACTGAATCACCATTAACCAAAGCTAAACCCTGTAGCAAAATTTTTAAAACCTGTCTGTCAATGGCCATCATCTGTCCGTCTTCACACTAGCAAGTCTGCTCCAACCCTTTAACATAAAATCAATAGTCCAGGATTTAGTAAAATCATGCAAACCTGCCACCCATGCAAATGTACTAATTGCTGTCAGTTCTACCTTGACCGACTGAACTGCCTTACCTTGCTCCCAAGCCTGAGCAAATAGTGTAATAACAGCCCTTCAAACTAAACTCCCTCCTCCTCACGCACTGCAACACAAATATGTCAATATCTTGCAGTACCCTACCATACGCCTTCCTTATCGAAGTTGCATGGGATCCCTGCACCGACTGTCTGGTTATTTCAGTCCAATCTGCCACACCTTTTATGATAACATGATTAGATCACCTGCTGTCTCTAGAGCTAACTGATCGAACCTAGAGAAGTAAAAGCGAGACAAACCATCAGCAATCCCATTCTTAACACCAGCCACATGTACACCTGTAAAAGAAAAATTAATCAGCAGACTCTGCAAAACCAACTAACGTAATACTAACAAATGCAATTCAGACTTTGCTGCCTTAGCCTGTAAAACTCACACAACTGCCATATTCTGAATGAAAACTAACCCTCTTTCCCTGCAACCACTCCTGCCAAACCATAGACATCGACCAAATTGGTACTAACTCCAAAAAGGCTACATCCCTCTTCTATTCATCCTTCCCAATCTGCCGGCCAACAAGCCGCAAACCATTCACCTCCAAAAAATGCCACCATTCTAATCTTGCCGATGCATCTATAAACAATTGTAACTTCCCTTGACCATCCCAATCCATCTGCCAAAAAGACACACAATTAAACTCTCTAAGAAGGGCAACCACAGTGTTAAATCAGTATGCATCAACTTACCAACCTACACCTGATGATGCCCCCCCCCCCTTTTAACAAAAAGGCCATGGAACTAGAAAAAGTATGACCTAGCTGAATTGCCTGACATGAACAATTCAGAAGCCCTAAGAGCTCCATGACATCCTTAATCCCCACTTTGTCCTTGAATTTCACTCACTGAATCTTTTTCTTTAAACATATTATCTTCTCATCTGTTAAACAAAACAAGCCATGCCCTGTATCCACTAGCAGTCCCAAAAAGAACAATGTCTTGTCTGAGCCATATAACTTCTGCATAGCCAGTGGAACACCCATCTCTTCATACAACCCCAAAAAACTCTTGCATACCCTCCAAAGATCCTTGAAACCCTTCACCTGCTGTTATAAAATTGTCCAGATAATGTACTGCCTTCTGAGTAGGAACCCACTGCTGCCAAATCCAATGGAGTGCAGTGCTAATCTTCTCAAAGTAGCACAGGCTACCAAATCACCCCTTCGCATAACCCTGTAAAAGTAAAACTTGGCCCTGATCACCATACCCAACGTCGGCCACTCTTCCTCCTGCACTGGTAGTAAGCAAAGTTTCAATATCCACCTTCACCAACCATGGATCTTTAAACTTCTGAATGACCTGCACCACATCATCCAAAGATGCATAACTCATTTTTGCATCATCTACCAAAATGAAGTCATTAACAGAGTTCCCTTTGGGATACGATACATTGTGAATGAACCAAAATTAACCGGCTGACTTCTTAGGAACCAAACCTAATGGGAAGTCCTTAAAACTGCTAAAGGAAGGCTGTAAATGGACCCAATAACCTACCCACCTGTGTTTCCTTCTCCACCAAACCTTCCAAAATTTCTTCTTTCCCCTGCACTGAATGTAATTTCCTACAAATTAACCCATCCCCTCCAAGCCTCAATTTAATAGAAAATCCCTCAGAAAACCCATCAATTAATTAGTTTGCAAATCCCAAAACTGGAAATTAGTTGAGCATCTGCCACAATACCTCTGCATTAATGGGATCATGCATCTCCCCGGTCTGCCCCTCAATCCCTGAAAGGAAACCGACCCTCTGCTGATGAAAACTCTCCCTGCCCTATATACTCTGAATTTCCTGAAACAAAGAAGGTAACTCTCCCAGGTCAGGTGAATATGGATTCAGATTAACCAGATTCCTGTCTACCACACTGCACAGCTTGAACAAGTGTATGAGAATCTACATACCACCCATGAGCAATGCCCTGCATTAAAGGCTCAACATACTCTCACCCCGTCCCCTCCTAACTTACCATCTCTGCTAATGGCTCCAAGGCTATCCACCATAGTGACCAGCCAGACATTATGATGTCTAACTTCCTAAAGCAGTGACTGATCCACCAGCTTCAGCTTTCAAAAGCTCTGATCATACCAGAAACAGGCATTCCCTGCCCACAGACATTGTGCCTCACGGATCTTGAGAAAACAAGCCAAGAGTGATAAGACCAAGCAAGTGTCCTTCTCCAAACAAACCACCATGTAGTAAATGAAGCCAGTTGTCCCATATTGTTTGCTGCAGCCTACCAACTGTCCTCCCCACCAAGGCTGCGAAAGCTGGTAGAAGGTCTTTGCTATTTGCGGTGTCTGATTCCATCAAGTGTTGAACCCCTTCAGCATCAATTAATTCAAAGATATCAACATTTTCACACTTCCAGATCTTTCCTTTTACTGAGGGTTGTATGTGAGGAAAAAGATCCCCCCCCCCCTGTCCCAGTGCCTGCATATTTAACCAGTCACCCTGACAGATCCCAAAAGCTGACCTGACCTTGTGTTGTTGTGACCCCACAGTGCCTATGGATGATCCAAAACTCCCCATAGACAGCCCTAATCCATCCTCCATAGTAAATATTTCCCCTTGGACCTGCCCCCCTTCACTAATCCTCTATAGCACCTACTACTTCACCAGACTCCTGAAGTAACTCATCCCCTCCTATCCCTGAACTACTCCCAAGCCACAGTCTGGCATGCCTACATGAACACCCAACAGTGTGTCATTACCTGTGACCATATTGTTCATTGCTCCAGCAACCTGAACATCCAATGTGACAATATCCCTTGACTGTCGTACCTGCTTCCCTTGGGACACCGACCACATCTTCGCCATGTGCCTTTGCCTGTTTTGACTGGACATATCAGGTTCTTCATTCACTGGAGAAGCACTGCTTCACAAATCCCAGAATAGTTCTTCCACCTGAGAGACAATGGCCACCCATCTTTACTTTAAACTCTGAAAGTCAGAAATCTGCAAAAGAAAGAACAACAGTAAGCACTTCTAAAAAAAAAAAAAAAAACTTTTGAAAATCTGCTGACCACCTTCCTCTACTTCTATAGCCACTGAAAAAGTAAATTAAACAGATTACTAGAGTGAGCTGCTGGCTTGAATCTCTGTTGTCTGCATGGCCTGCTTCACTTGCAGAAATCCTGGATCTCTGCATTTTAAACAGGAATGCCATAAGAGCTCTGAAACTTCACATGGATGGTTCTGGTATACCCCAGAGCAGCTACAAAAGAAATAGATGTAAAGAACTAGAAAGAGAGGCTGCAGAGGCAGAGCTGCTGCTAAACTGAAGAGAACCTCCCCACAGGGCTGCATTACCTTAAATAGTACTTGCAAATGTCTGCTCACTGGATAATAAGATGGACTATCTCAGAATGGAGCTCACAAAAAATAAGGTGAGGGACACTTGTTTGTTCATGTTCTCTGAAACTTTGCTGCATAGCAACATAAGTGACAATTCTGTGAACCTAGATGGGCAAACTCACTTTAGAGCAGATAGATGTAAAGCACAGAGTTGCAAATCTAAAGGTGGTGGTGTACGCATCTATGTTAATAACAGATGGTGCAAAGATTGTAAGCTGATTCAATCATTCTGCTTTAAGATATGGAAATATTGACACTAAAATGCAGACCTTTCTATGTACCAAGGAATATCAGTGGGATATTTGTCACAGGAATGTACACCCTGCCCTCCCACAGTGCTGATACAACTGAAGCTCAAAAAAAACTCCATAATAGTATCTGTGAGCTACAAAGGAGAAACACAGAATTTGGACATATGAAGTGCAATTTTTTGTCAGTATGTGGATTTCCCCACCAGAGGGGAAAATACCTCAGACAAAGCTTCCTGCAATATTAAAGGAGCCTTTTAAGCATTGAAGCACCCCAACACAGGCAGCTCTGATCACACTGCCATCCTGCATCTGCCTACCTGTAAGATGGCTTTGAGCAGAGAAAAAGTGACGACTAAACAGATCAGAGTCTTTTAGGATATTGCCTTCAGGACTGTTTCAATATCACCTGCTGGGGATTCTTCAAAGAAGCGGCTACAGACAAACTCCAGTTAGACATAGACACCTTTACCAAATCACTTCTTGCCTAAATAAACAAATGCATGAAGGATGTAACCACCACAAAAGCCATCACTATAAGAGCTAATCAGAAGCCCTGGCTCACCAGGAATGTCTGTTAGCTACTGAGGGAAAGAAACACAGCATTCAAGGCAAATGACAAAGAAAGATTGAAGGCATCCAGGTCAAATCTGAAAAAGGGCAACAAAGAGGCAAAGAAGGGAGTATGGGAGGAAAATTCAGATGTGCTTCCAAGAAGGCTATGGCAGGGGATGCAGCATCTCATGGACTATAAGACCAAAACACTCCAATGGGATGACAGCTTGGAATTCCTAAATGAACTGAACTCTTTTTGTTTGGCAGATTTGAGGAGAAGAACATCACCATACCTTTTAAAGCAAACACTGACAAAGAGGAGATGGTGCTCAGCTTAAACTCTGATGAGGTGAGACTTCAGCTTAAAAAGTGAATCCTCAGAAGGCTGCTGAACCAGATAACATACCTAGCAAGGTGCTGAAGGGGTGTGCTGATCAGTTATGTCTGCTATTGACAGACATCTTCAACTCATCCCTTGCTATGGAGCAAGTCCCCTTGCATTTCAAGGAAACAAGTATTTTCCCACTTCCGAAGAAACCCAACCTTATCTGCCTCAATGACTTCAGGCCAGTTACCTTAACCTCAAATGTAATGAAATCCTTTGAGAGGATTGTGAAGAAACAACTGTCTGCAGGTCTGCCTAAGTCCTTTGATCCACTTCAGTTTGCATACCAGGAAAATAGATCAACTGCAAATGCAGTATCAGTCGCACTACACCTGACACTAAAACACATAGAGGGGAGGACCAACTACATAAGGCTGCTGTACATCAACTTCAGTTCTGCATTCAGCACTGGGATACCAATGCAACTGGTGGATAAGCTTGTGAAACTCAGGATAAACAAGCACCTATGTAACTGGACTCTGGACTGTCTGATTGGTAGAACCCAATGGACATGCACTGGAAAAAACACCTCTCAACACCTCTCAATGTTTATTCCTGAATACTGGTGTTACCCAATGTTGTGTGCTCAGCCCCTTGCTCTTCACCATCCTCACCCATGATTGTACTGCACAACATAATTCAAACTGTTTTATAAAATATGCTGATCATACCACAGTTGTGGATCTCATTAGTGGTGGGGATGAACATAACTACAGGGATGAGGTGAACACTTTGATTGCCTGGTGTGACAGGGTTCCTCAGTACCTGAAAGTTAATAAGACTAAAGAAAGGATTATGGACTTCAGTTGAAAGCCAACAGTTCACTAATCACTCACTGTCAAAGGGTAGGTAGTAGAGAACAACCAGGTTTCTGGGTCTTCACATCTCAGATGACCTCTCCTGGACTGTTAATACCAGCCATATGGTCAAGAAGGCTCAACAGAGGCTACACCTCCTGAGAAAGCTCAAATAGGCCAGGCTCCCACTGTCTGCTCTTGCCACTTTTTAAAGGGGAGCTATCGAGAGCATCCTCACTAGCAACTTCACAGCATGGTTCGGCAACTGCACAGTGGCTGAGAAGAAGAAACTACAGAGGGTGGTGAGGGTGGCTGAGAAAATCTTTGGCACGAACCTCTCTTCTATTCAAGAGCTTTTCTTTACAAGAGCAAGAAAGAGAACATATGAAATACTTGCTGATTCGACCCATCCAGCCCGCAACTGGTTCTCACAACTTGCATCTGGAAGGAAGTACAGCAGCTTACGCTGTAGGAATACCAGATTTAGGAACAGTTTGTATCCTATGGCTTTGAGACTTATTAACTCGGACACCAACCTCAATACTGAATACATTGAAGCCTCTTTTTTCACTTAACCCTGCTGCTCTGAGCAATTACCACCAGTATTACTGTGATGGCTATACTGAGTCATGTCAAGCAAATCCAGTACGGTAACTAAATAGCTGCTATTCATTAGTCTCTATTTATTCTCTGTTTTAACAGTGAAGGAGTTTAGTGGTGGGTATTTATTTATTATATATCATTGGATAATGGGTAGTGAGTGTGTTTATGTAATGTGAACTACCTCATGCAGGTCTTACATGTTGTTATTTTCTTTCTTATCTTATTCTATGATACTGCTGTCTCTCTGTTATTTGCACTACATTTCTCTTGTGATCTGATATTTGTAATTTTATTAAGGCTGCTGTAGTGTGATCCTAAATGGAAATAATGTTTCTTTGAATCTTTGAAAAGTTTCATTGCACCCTTTGCACCCCACTGGAATATTTCTCCTGTCTACCGTCCCTCCCCTATTGCAGTTACACAGTGTCTTTTAAATATAAACCAACTTCTCTGTGCTACCATCCTTCAGATGTCACACCCAAAGGATATAATGCCAGTAACCATAGTTGAGCATTTACTCTTTAGACTCAGGCAACTACATATCACTCTAAATCTCCACATGTCATTCAGTTCAGAAATTCATCCCCAGAAGTCAAGGCAGCCTTCTGAAATGATGCAGCGTCCATTAAATAACAGGTTCTGTCATGCCCTTCAAAACCAAAATCCCTCATGCTGCAACCAGCATAAAGGATGTTTATTTCATTTTTCTTTTTTTTTACATTTTAAAGTGCCCATTCCATTTCTGTTTCTGTTTTATTTATTTATATTGACTTCTGCCTCACCCAGATATGCCTGTGATGAACAATAACAGACATACCTGTCAACCTCTTACCTTAAGAAATATGGACAAAGCCTGGCAAAACGGCAAAATAGGGACATATTTTTAAGTATTGCTCTTATAGAAAGTTATTAGACTAACATGTAACAAGTTTGTTAACCTACACAAATGAAAATGGTCTAGTCTATCTCTCGCTTTTTTTTTAATAAAATCAACTTCTCCCTCATCACCTGTGCACCAATAACAGTGAACCGCCCATTTAAATATTGCTGTTATAGACTTTTAAAGTTGATAGCATACATGGTTCATGTGGTATGCAATTCCTACAGAAGCCTGTCCTGATTTGAAGTCTAAAACTCAAATGTATGTCATTATTACGTGACCACACTCCTCGGATTTGCAAGAACCCCACAGGTTTTATGAGTAATAGACAAAATATGAGCAAAATTATGGAACTCCTGCAAAAAACTGGACTGTTGAGAGGTATGCTAATGGCATACCACATGGACCAACTGTCTGTGCAACCACACTACCTTTCATAATGGTTTAGTGCTCCACTGCACATGCACTGCAAGTGACTGTTAATCAGGAGAGCGTGCAACTCATGAAAAAGGCATTTGCAACTCAGCTGGACCCATTCCAGCATCCAGGACATCATGACGTGGTACCACTGGCAATAAACAATTTACTGAATTGCTGACCAGAAGATCTCTCTCCCCTTACCTTTAACATCAGAATGAGCTACCTTGATGTCATACCACCCCTTCAGCAAACTAAACAGCCAGTACAACAAACTGAACAACTAAAGGCACATGTCTAGTGTGATTACTGCTAGATAAGGGGAGGAGTTATCTAAGGGAGCATGTGAGTGAATGTTCCTTAAACTGGAAAAAAATACCTGACTTAATTACTGAGCTGCTGTAGTTGCTGCTTTTTTTTTGGCAAGTGTGACTCTACTAAATGCAGGCCACTAACCTTATCACTCAAAACCTCAACACCCCCCCACCAAGAATCTTAACTGAACAGCTTACTCATGCTTTGACATGAGAGAAAATCAAAAACACAAAGCTTATCCCAAATCTTTGCTACCAACTATTACCCACCTACAGCATGCAACTGTATTACAACTGCAGTACCTACTGGTCATCTTGGATGTAATCCTGGACTGTAGCAAATTCACGCCAAACTCAGATCCCTGAGCTACACTCACATAAAACCACTTAAGCCCCTCCTCACACTTACTTTACTTCATCCCTAACACTTCTACCTTCTAATTTAACCCTTCTTTCCCCACCACACTAGCTAAATTCCTCCCACTACTACCCCAGGTCTAATATACTCAATGTGCTGTGATATGAAGCATCCCTTAAAGTCTTTTTCATCAAAAACTGTGTCCAGGTTTAGTAATGTGCATTGTCATGCCAAATGGAGTCCACTAATAGTTGACATATACTGCTGTCCTGTTTGTAGTGCTGTGGGATATGTACTGCTAGGCTATCATGATTAGCTGCTGGAGTTATGCACCTTGTTTACTTCTGTTTTTATATAATCTTTAAAGCATAAACTAGATGTCGATATGGGTATCTACACATTTACTCCACAACTGATCAGCATGGACCTTCTGGAGAAAGTGTTTCCTGAGGGAAGTTAATGATAAAGCAAGATCAGTAATCAGATTCCTTTGGTTTGGTATATCCATGAATCTATGCAGCTTTGGTAGTATGGTTACTCATGTCATAACTAGCATTATTCTAAAATGATGCTGTTAATTAGTGCTTAACGATATAGATAGGCAGAGGGGACTTCAGCCATTAGCATTAAGAAGATAGCAAATAATACTGAGATAAAGGCGATATAACCTTTAATCACTTGTGATTCTGTTGCATATAATCATCACCAATCATTCTTTTCCAAGTACAGATTCCTTTTACAATGCTTGATCAAATAATTTTTAAATTTTTCATTCTAAGCAAACAGAAAAATGAAAATTTGAGTAAACATGACCCATAGAAGTGTTAAATGTCTCTGAAAAATTATGACTGCTAATTGTTTAAACTGTTCCTTGAGAAGATTTGTGAAATCACTAATTAAGTCAGTGGCATTAGAGGCAAAATCACATCAAAACATGATTTCAAAACTGAGATGATGAAGGCAAGGAACTTCCACAAATTGTGCAATATAATTCTAATATAAATATCATACTTTTCACGCAGAGTCTTGCTGTTCTGTGCAAGTTGATAAATCCATAACAAGATAAGCATACAAAATATAAAAAAAACAAAGCCTTCACATGCATGTATTCAGTTTTAACCTAAAGATGCATTTATGATAATAATTGTTAATGGTACTTCTACCAGTAATTAAACATACCCTGTGGAATGTAAACCCTAAAACTATGTTCTGTATCCTTTTTGCATGATCTATGTTCATTAGCACTTTTTAGACCTGGAAGTGTTATTTATATTTATAATTGTATCTGTCATGATAAAACTAGGTGGAATGTTTTCAATTCTGTTGAGAGTTATAGGGAATGATTATTGTTTAGGAACAAGTGACTTGTTTACTTTCAATGATATATAATTTTATACCAACATTCAGTTATTAAGGAGTTCAATGGATTTTATCAGTGAGAGATATTATATGGCAGATGACTGCAAAATAAAATTCACTGTTGGCAATAATATTATATTACTTTTCATACATGTATATGGATCCCCTGCATTTTGTTGAACATACATTTGGATGAGAACCTCAAGGGTCCCTAGAGATTGTTGAATGTCAAATGCTGAACATCTTGAAGACATGTTTTGTGAAACAGTTAAGTTGATTTGGAAGGGACTGAGAGTGTTTGCGCATGTCTTTGAGTATCAGGTTTAAGTAAAGAGAAAGACTTACTGGTTTTGTGTCTGAATATGTGTAATTTAAGGTTGGAGTCAGAGTCAGTTAAGGGGATAGATGTTATGTGTTTACATGCAAATATGTGTGTATCTTACTGTTTGGGTCCAGAATAGGTAAGGAGGATAGAGGTTATGTGTTTATATTGAGTGTGTGTATTTTAGGGTTGAGTCAGGGTTTGGTAGGAGAATAGATAGTTTTTGTAGAGTGCGTGTTGATGTATTGTTTATGAGTATGTCTGGTATAGTGGTAGTGTTATGGCTAGGTTGTTTTTATGGAAAGGTGCAGGGTTACAGTTCTGAGTATGGCAAGGGTTAGCATATATTATTAAGGTGGTACAGAAGGGCAGATAATGATTTTAGCAGAGCAATTGTTATACCTGTTATGCATATTATACATACTGCAAAGGTACATGAAATAATTTTAAATCATTTGAAGAATATTTTGTTTTATGATTTTAATATCAGAAAGCATGGAGATAGACCTTCTTTTAGGCACAAAAGGAACTATATAATAGCAAGACTATGAATCTTAAATAGCTGGTTAAGTGTGACAGCTGTAAATACTGTACATTTATTTATTTATTCTTCTTCCTTTTCTTTCGGCTGTTCCCATTAGGGGTCACCACAGCGGATCAACTGTTTCCATTTCTTCCTGTCCTCTGCATCTTTCTCTATCACACCAACCACTTGCATGTCCTCTCTCACGACATCCATAAACCTTATCTTACACCTTCCTCTTTTCCAGTTACCTGGTAGCTTCATCCTTAGCATCTTTTTCCCAATATACTCTGCATCCCTCCTCAGCACATGTCCAAACCAATGTAATCTTGCCTCTCTGGCTTTG
This sequence comes from Protopterus annectens, assembly GCF_019279795.1. NCBI lineage: Eukaryota > Metazoa > Chordata > Ceratodontiformes > Protopteridae > Protopterus > Protopterus annectens. Next base: position 798,777,896 of record NC_056729.1, read on the forward strand.
TCTCCAAACCTTCCAACCTGGGCTGACCCTCTAATATACTTATTCCTAGTCCTGTCCATCCTCGTCACACTCAGTGCAAATGTTAACATCTTTAACTCTGCCACGTCCAGCTCTGACTTCTGCCTTTTTGTCAATGCCACTGTCTCCAATCCATATAACATAGCTGGTCTCACTACGCTCTTGTAGATCTTCCCTTTCACTCTTACTGAAACGCGTCTGTTACAAATCATTCCTGACACTCTTCTCCATCCACTCCATCCTGCCTGTACTCTCTTCTTCACCTCTCTTCCACACTTACCATTACTCTGAACTATTGATACCAAGTATTTAAACTCATCCACCTTCGCCACCTCTACTCCTTGCATCCTCACCATTCCTCTATCCTCCCTCTCATTCACACACATATATTCTGTCTTAGTCCTGCTGACCTTCATTCCTCTTCTCTCTAGAGCATATCTTCATCTCTCTAGGGTCTCCTCCACCTGTTCCCTACTCTCACTACAGATCACAATGTCATCTGCAAATATCATAGTCCACAGGGACTCCTGTCTGATCTCGTCTGTCAACCTGTCTATCACCATTGCAAATAAGAAAGGGCTCAGAGCTGATCCTTGATGTAATCCCACCTCCACCTTAAACACATCCATCACTCCCACCACAGACCTCACCGCTGTCACACTACCCTTGTACATATCCTGTACCACTCATACATACTTCTCTGACACTCCCAACTTCCTCATACAATACCACAACTCCTCTCTCAGCACCCTGTCATATGCTTTCTCTAAGTCTACAAAAACACAATGCATCTCCTTCTGACCTTCTCTGTACTTCTACATCAACACTCTCAGAGCAAACATCGCATCTGTAGTACTCTTTCCCACCATGAAACCATACTTCTGACCACTAATCATCACGTCCCTTCTTAACCTAGCTTCCACTACTCTTTCCCATAACTTCATGCTATGACTGATCAGTTTTATCCCTCTGTAGTTGCTACAGCTCTGCACATCACTCTTATTCTTAAAAATCGGTACCAAAACACTTTTTCTCCATTCCTCAGGCATCCTCTCACTTTCCAAAATTTCATTAAACAATCTGGTTAAAAACTCCACTGCCATTTCACCTAAACACCTCCATGCTTCCACAGGTATGTCATCTGGACAAGCCTTTCCATTCTTCATCCTCTTCATAGCTATCCTTACTTCCAGGAAAGACTTTAAGGTATGATTATTGTGATGTTTTTTTAGTATGTATGACCAGGCTTAATTTAAATGTTTGATTTAGTTGTTTATGATGGTTCTGATTAAATCAACATAATTTTAGACAAAAGTGATTACCTGTTTTTTTTCCATTAAACAAGTTTTTAAATTGATTAATAATGTTTTTTTTTTTTTGTGTTGACTTTTAAGTGTGATACTTTTAGTCTTACCAAAGGCTGCCTTACTTTTCTGTAAATTTGCTGTAGCGGTAGCTGTAAACTCAACTGGAATTCATTAGCTTTTGAGGGAGGGAATACATCTAAATTCAGCATTCTATGAAAAGACTGACTGAGATTAGATTTCAGAGAAAGAGTCTATAAAAATGTTTTGTTTTTCTGCCTAATATAAAGGGCTTGTGCCTTTTAGCAACAATCTGAAGATATGCTTTCATGAACCGTATTCTCTTTTGGCAGCTACTGACAACTATTAAAGTGCTCATTACTTTACAACTGAGGACAGCATATTCAATGTTACTCTTATTTTACTTCTTCTTCTTCTGTTATTTTACTTGCCTTTGCACTCTGACTATGTGAAGTAAAATAAAAGAAGTAACTACTGTAATGTTCACTTTGGGATTTTTTGAGATTAATTTGGGGTCATGATAGTCCCACGAATAATCTGGATTTGAATTACCAGGTTTTGAATAACCAGGTTTCTACTGTCTATTAAAACAGTCAGTTGAACAAACTCTTACTTTTACATGATACCTTTCATGCAGGCATCTTTCAGTGAAACTTATTGGTTTGTAACCATTGATATTAACTCATTACATACTAGCATCAACTATGATGAAGGGTTGGAGAGGCCTGTTTTCTAATTATGAAAATGATAACACTAGATTTTGACATATATCACATACATTTATTGAAATATATAATACATTTTAGTTTAAAAATAAAAACTATTAGGTGAAAAATTGGGAAACTGGATGTGCTGTAGCAAACCATTCCCAAATTACCTTGGCTGAGAAAGAAGAAGAAGAAGGGTGCTCCTACCCTGTTTGACTTATCATGGACTGCATGATATAGAAAGTATAGAACAATACAGGATGGACAGGGGTAAACTAGAATAAATATGCCACCTCTGATGCCCTTACCTGAGGCCCCAGAGAACTCATGGGGTACCCATCCCAGTGGAAGCAAAGGTATGTATAACATTATGAAGACTAGGTAGTTTCCAGAGATTCACAGGTGGTATATTGGGGGGGAGTCACAGACTTCTGCTTCTAGAATCTTACATCAGTTTCTAAATGCAATGCTAGAATATGTAAGGAATCACATCTGTTCCTCATGTAAAACCAACAATTCTATGCCACAGCACACCTCCCTGAGGTTCTGGGGACCATAGACTGTACACACATAGAAATAAATGCCCCAACCTATGAACAGAGAAGGAGGTACAGTTACAGGAAATTATATTATTCTATCAACTGATAGGTTGTCTACAGTGCCCAAGTGATTATCTGCAATGTCTGAGCAGTAACTAGCACACATATTGATCTGTGCCCGGGGTTTTCTAGGGATGACTTTTGATAAGGGGATCTACTGAGGGATGCAGGTTTATGCACTGGAACCTTGGCTCATGACACTCATGAGAAATTCATGCAACTCTAGTGAGCAAGGATACAATGATGCCGATGCCTAAACTAGGGTTATCATAGAAGGTGTATTCAGCTGTGGCTGAATTGTACTCAGGCCACCTCCCGATGTGACTAAACACTGTAACCTTGATTTGTGCAAGCTGAATACATATTCTATAATAATTCTAGTTTAAGCATCAGCATCATTGTATCCTTGCTGACTAGGGTTATTTGGGTATCTCATGAGTGCCACTTTGATTACCCTCCACATCAGCAGCTACATTAGCAATTAGTTGTGGAGCTCCTGCTGAGCCGTCTGGATCTCTAACAGTGAACAGAAACTCCTCAGCCTCAGTTAATGGCGGTTCAGTAACAGGACCATGACCATTGGCCATCCATTCCTGGGTAAATGCAGCTGCTCTATATCTGGCATTCTTTATCATGTTGTTGGCCTGATGTCTTTTTTTCCTGATAATCATGGCCATTTACATTCATGTCAGTGACCACCTTCTCCCACATGTGGTCATTGGAGTACTTGTCAGCTTTGCCCCCTATTAAAAGGAATAAGTAATGATGCCTTATGGATGAAGGATCACTTCATTCTCCACAATCTGTTTGCAGTGGTTTACAGGGGTCAGATGACTTGAGAGCCACAGTCTGGTATCTGATAAAACATAAGAAGAACAAAAGGAAATTAAGCAAAAAGTGATTGGTGATATATAAATATATATGAATGTATTCAGCCATCATGCACAAAATAAATTAAAACATATGTCTCTCTGTATGTACACACTGGTATTGCAAAAATCTAACCCTCCCACACAAAATGAAGTAAATGAAAAGTAATGATAACATTCTGTAGTACTGAAAATTGTATAACTCATTGCCAAATAGCTGCATTAAAAAATATATACCTAATTAAAATGAATAAAGCTATTTAGGATCCCACTCATGTTGAATGCAGACGGATATATATATTTCACAGGCTTAACATGTTTGTTAGACTACAAATGTAACTTGTTTGACATTGCTAATGGAGTTGTAACACATTTTTGAAACGCATGTTCAGATTCTCAGGAAAATGTTTTCATAATCGCAGGTAACATTTATTTAAAAAGAAAAAGATAAATGAAAAGAAGTTGTGATGAGCCCTCTTTACACAGGGCAGCAATCAAGGAGCCCCAATCCTCACCACTGACACTGGTGAGAAGTAGTCACTAAAAAAAGAAATGGATTTACACAGTATTTCAAATGCAGCTCTCTGCATCCAACACTATTTCCCCCAAGAGCACACAGGGAACCTGCTCCACTGGGACTGGGTTCTCTGTCTCTCCAGATCCCAAACAAGACTCACCTTGGAGCACTGTGTCCCAGTTCCATGTATCTGGCGTGCACACTTGAATAACTGATTACACACACAAACAGAGACACACAGACACACACACACACACACACACACACACACACACACACACACACACACACACACACACACACACACACACCCCTGGAAAAGGCTGACACAGATTCACCAGCTATGACTCCTCTCTCCAGATTACAGGGTCTCTGCCACCAGCCAAATACTCTAAGGGTCTTACAAGGGGCAACCAATTACACTGTGTCAAAGTAATACTGATATGAATGGTATAGTGTGACCAAAGCAGTAAGGCTTTTCAGAGTGGCCACAGTGACACTGAAATAACACAGGTACTTTCAAGATAGTAAAAGTATTCACTAAAAGACAAGCCACAACGAAAAGGTAAAAAAGATATTTAATAATAGATAATAACAATAGAAAACAGGAAAATACTTTATAGTTAGTTATAATAAACATCAGAGTTTACAATCACAGGATATATAAAATAACATAGTTGGATAGAATCTCACATGCAGAAAAAAAATAATACTAAACTAATCTCACAGTACTTTTCCTAACTAAAGTTAAGAGAAACTGTGCCTAGTTAACTCATGTAATATCACAAGACAAGATGTACTGCTTTGACGTTCACATCCACAAGGCAAGATGAGATACTACACACTAACTGAACCATACAATTAACAACTAACAGCTACAACTATGATAACTAACGTAAATGTTTTATATCAGGTTCCAAAGAAAAGCAAAAACACAAACAGACAACATAGTACTGCTGCCAGAGTTCCATCCTTCAGCTGGTTATAGAATGATATCACATCTAGTCATGTGACTCCGGCACAATACACATTCAGAACTCTGTTAAGATTTTGTTGCAGCATTTTTAATGTAAGCAATTTTTACAAATACATTTTAATGTAAGCATCTGTACAAATCAATATGACAGTCAAATGACATAAGATTATTTACAAAACTTCAGCCAGTCATCCTGACATATGACACACATGCACTGTCTCACTTCTCCTGATACAGCTGGCAATCTCTCACAACATTATAGAAGTAACTAATATGCATGACTATGTCAAAATCAGTGGGCAAACAATGCAGACAGCAAGCAATGTTATTGTGAAATTTAATCCCTTAGTACCTTAAAAGAACACCTTTGTAACAAAACAAAACATACCTTTACAACAAATTAGTTCCAAAAGTGGAGAAAAGTACTGCAACTTAATTACAGTATCAAACATTCTGTGAATCCAATATCCCTTACTAAGATAAAAGGGTCTTATGTATATAATTACAGTATATAGTACAGATTCCTCTCTATGAACATTGTAAATGTGCAACTCAGGTGTGAAATCATTAGCGTTCATTAATCTCACTGTCAGCACTAACTGCTAGGTAGGTGAACATGATGTGAAGACCTCCACAATTCCATGCATATCCCCTATAAGTGCAATAATGAGTACTGGGAAGTGTTACTTGATAAGGGATTGGAAATGTGAATAATTAGTCTTATTGCAGGAATAAGTAAGTGTTTCATACTCCTACTACTTTGATATACACTTACTGAGGGTGTGTCAGAAAGAGTACACTTAACAAAAAGTTAGGAGATTACATTGATTCAGGAAAAATACCCTTTATAGCATTTGTATTACTAAATGCTTATGGAACAACTGTGCCTCAGGGTAAAAACTTGTCTATAATTCATATGAAAGATGTAGTACTTAAATAATAAATGATCAAAACACACATCAGAAGAAATCAAAATGGCATTGCATTTATGTCGGACTACCACAGAAAGAAAGCAATCCTCACCAAATAAAAGTCAGAAAAAAAAAAATGAAAACAGTTTTTGCTATTATGACAGGAATTATGATCTCAGTTGTTGAAAATATATCATTCATCTACATATCTCTTTTGAAGTTACAAAGGAAAACTGTGAAGAGGCTTATGTAAGACTTTTAATGTAAAGTCAAACAATGTCATCTGAGTATATGTAAGCTCCTTTCCCCTTCATCCTCAGTATGTTTGTTGTCTATCGCAAATAGTGAAATTAGTGTCATATTTGTCATGTTAACGTCATGGAATCAAGGTTCAAATCCAGATGTGGTACCGTTTGTATGCAATTGATATGGTGCTTATTTTCATTTTATATGACAACAAAAGTTGAGAGAACATCACAAAGAGATTATTTATTTATTTCTTCTTTTTTTTTTTTTTTTTTGTTTCATCCTTTGCATGTTTCTTGGCTTTATGCAATACTGACTGTCAATGGTCATTAGCAATGAATGATGGTTCACCTCCCAATGCAACAAATAAAAAAAATTAATTTGGTTGCCTTGGCACCAAAGCTGTCAGCACTCTAGATATTACTGCAGTAAATGTACCTATTAGCTACCTTTCTGTGTGCCACATAGTGTAAGTGCACTGAATTTAGATTAAAAAGACAAGTAATCCAAGGTTTGTATCCATCTAACAGATATTGTTTTTTTTTCTGAGAGGGGCAGAATAAATATTGACAATCACTTTTGTATATGAAATGAGTATCCTTACATGAAAAGTCTGTATTATAAATACTAAAAATCTTACCTGTACTCCTTTTGCATTGCTGTTAGAAATGTGTTGTTGTTGCAAACTCAACTCATTATAATAATAACACATGCTACGAATGGTGTAGCATATGACAGTTTGGAAATTGGGAAACAAAGCATTTACATGAGGAATGTGGGATTATGCATCATGTATGTTAGCGTACTTATCCATATCTCCAAACTAGTCATCCTGACAGTAATATATTTCTTTTGGGTCTATATTATTAACTCGAATGTTTGGAATAGCAAATACAACTTCGTCAACACAAAAACGTCGATCTGCAAATCAAGCAAACTAACAAACCATCAAAAATGAAGACATTGAATGCATTACGTCATCAAAAGCGCCATTCAGGTAAGTCAAACCCAACTAAATAAAACTATATTAACACACTTTTTGCCCCCCACACCCCCCCTACTTAAATATACCAACTCCGAGACCGCACTACAGTGGGGAAAAGGATATATTTCCTCATCCCCACAATCACACTGTTGGCCAACAAATATGTTCGATGTCTTCAGGTTCGATGGTTTGATAGTTCGCTGAATTTGTAGATCAATGTTTATGTGTCGCTGGAACTGTATTCGCTATTTTAAACATTCAAGATAATAATCTAGAGCCATTTCTTTTAATAATATGTCAATATTAATTTGTTTATCTGTGTTAATAATGAGTTAATGTAATATGCTGTGGTGCCCCTTTCTGAAGAATTGGCATTACATGAAAGCATTAAGATGTGTAACAGCAGTTCTACTTGTGATATGCCAAACAGTTGTAAAATTGGATAAATGTGTTAGATTAATGATGTAAGCACTTGATTCCTTCTCAGATATACTCTTTTTACTTATAATTGATTTTTATAATTCCCTTATGCATTTGGGCAATGTTGGCAGTGTACAAACATGGTTCATAGCTAAAGACAAAAATGAAAAATTTAATCTGGGCTGTCTACTCAAATAATCAAATAATTTGACATGCCCTTCATCTTATTTTCTCTGTTTTGTCTCCCCCCCAACCTTATTACTTGCTTTTAATATATATATATATATATATATATATATATATATATATATATATATATATATATATATATATATATATATATATACACACATATACATATGTATATATTTTGTGGTGGGGGATACAGAGAGCTAGACTGACCAGTGCAGTTTGGCCCACCAAACCTCCGCAGGTGGCTGTTGCAGTACTCCCACAGGCAACACAGACAACCAGCACATCTGGGTCATTACAGGTCAGCATTGCCTCCAAAACATTTACCATACCTGCTCCACCTGCATCAGGTAATTCTATCCTGGCTGCTGGTGCTGCAACAGTACCCGTCAGGAGCAATATTAGTGGCGGTGGAGGACAAAATGAATAAGTGCTTTGTTACCTGAATCAGCAAAAGTAGAAAGGTCCTCCATTGAGTTGCCATATCAATGCCACATCCAGCACTAACTCAGAAAACTGACACAGGAGACAGTGATGACATTTCTGGGGGAGAGGACTATATTTTCACTGTACTCAAGCTGGACATGGCTGCACTTCAAGTGTTCTCTACTTGTCCCAAATCATTTGTATCCATTACCATCCATGTCTGACTTGTATGTTCTGTATATTTGCACCTGCTACCTAACCTACCCTAGCTACCTGACATTCTCACTCCTAAGCACCTTCCCACCCCTACCCCACAAAAAAACCACACACACATAACTTTCCACTTTGCCTATGTGTCATTTTGAGTTTACATATATGTTGTGAAGAAGTGGATGGCTATGGTGGTCTCCCAACAAAATCCTGCAAATTCCTGTATTCTTTCCCTTGTGTCCCTCACTCTGATTGCCCCACCCCATGTTCAACCCTGTCCTATCAAATCATGTTCACATGTTTAATCTGATAAAAAAAAAATAGAATCACACAAAGTACACATGGCCAGAAACGGCCCATTAAGAAGCCTTGACTTTTTGTCTGACACTGACCTTGTCTTCACGCACCAGTGCTGAGTGACAGTGAATGGCACTTCATGTCCTGTGGTAAAATGTGCTGAGTAGTTTTCCACCCCCTGCACTAGACCAGTTGTCTTCACACAATTATAGTTAAACCTACTGTTGTATAGGAGTACATAGCAGACACTGCTTTCAGGCAGTTATTAGACTGTTGTACGTGATGAACTAGGAATTGTGTATTGAGAAAAATCCCAAGTCTGTGGACTTATGTATTTGCACAGTCTCAAGGCTTTGATTTCAAAAGTATGTCAAACTATTATTTCGTGTCATGTTATTTTCCTATTATGTGGTTTACCTATGAACTTCTGAATTTATCATTACTTATATTTCATAAACCTAACAGGACTTGGAAAAAAATACATAGCATTCAAATAGTACAGCAATGAAGCACTTTCAAACACATTCGATCCCCAACTGGGAAATGTATTAAACCAAATAAAAATGAGAATCAAGTAAAAGCAGGAAATCGTTATTACAGTGAACTAGTGCCTTGAGTTCAACACTTCATGGTTAAAAACAATACAAGTACAATCTTATATATCAAGCTTAATTAAATACAATTAATTAATTAACCTATAGAAAAACATTCCGGGGCGAGTCAATATTTAGCCCATCGGGTTTTAAAGTGAAGAATGTACATAGCTTCCATTTTGATGTCTAATAACAATCTATACTTTTCACTATAACCTGGCTTGCATTTTATCTGTCGTGTTACAAAAAACTTTAAACAGGATATAACTCCCGTTAGATCTGCATAGATGTTCAGCCACTGGAATTCTCCATGGTTTTATTCCTGCAATCTTGTCTTTATGTGGGACTATGCTGGAGAATTTGAGAAATTTCTTGGATCAATATCTACAGGCCTTAGGTAACACAGGGGGATTCCTACATAAAAGATTCTTATAATTTTTTTAGAAAAAAACAGCAGAATGATTTATTATATTTAACTACAGTTTATATTCAGACTTATTAATCTACCCTTATCCTACCTATGTCTTATTATTGTTTCTATTCTCCTGTCCCTTATTGCTCCCTGTAGCAAACATGTTATCATACAGAGTATGACAGAGTAATAATGAGGAATTACCTAAGAGTAACTCACCATAAAGATGGTCCTAAATGCACCATAAACACAACTCTTGGTATGTCTCTCTCCACCCTTCTTTCTTCTGTTGCATCACTTTTTACTGTTGCATATTTATTACACTGTCGGATGCAATCTTTGTCTTCTCAGATTTCACTTTTGGCATTAATGTGATGAGGTCTAATGCCTAAATCCTCCCTTGCTTCACTAAGTTATCACTGTCCCTTCAATTTTGTGATTTTAACTTTGTAAAGCAGTTTCCTTTGGTGTGCTCAGAAAATGCTCAGATCTACTGACTGAGTTTGCTTCTAATTCAGGACTATGTTAGACTGTTACTCTTTTTATAAAAGTATTTTATGTGTAGCTGTTACCTGCATATTCTATTCAGCCACCATTATCCTGGTTCTGTCATAATCTACTTGCCCTCTGCCTTCATCTCCCCATCTATCTCTCTACCCCTCCTATATTATCAGTCTGTGTCCTTAGTATTTGTGCAATGCCTGTCACCAATCAGCAATACTAACTGATGGTAAATGGCAGTTCACACATTAAACCACATTAGAACATTTAGCTTCACACAAGTGTCTGCTGCCCTATAGGAAAACAGGCTAAAGGTAATAAAGAGTTATTCTTCTATATCTGTTTGGCTGCAGGATGTCACATACAGTCTATGGGATGTCACAATTAATATAACTGTGATGAAGCCTGCTGCCTACAAACTCACTTTCTTCTATTGTCAGTGTCCCTTACAATGTGTAATTTAAACTTACTAATGTAAGAGTTTCTCTGTGATGAGCTGAGCTAATCCTCTGATCTGTGCTCTAGTATTTTATACTGTCAAAAGTTCAAATCCAGAAGTACATCATACAATTACATAGTGCCTGTCCATATTAATATTACAAGTGTAATTGTTTTCTACATGTTACTAACCTGACATATTTCCTCATCATGGTTCAACTCTCCTATCCCTTCTTTTTCTAGTTTGGAAACATGACATTGAACACAGAAATTCCTCTAATGTATACAGATTTTCAAAAGATGTCCACATTTCGGCATCTTAATTTTTACTGTATTCATCACAATGTCATTGATTTTCTGGCAAATCATTAATGATTTAACTCATTTAGTAATGATATTCAGATGATTTTTACAATTTATAGAGGCCAGAAAATACATTTTCACAGCAGAAGTGAAAATTTATAAGAGTAAAATTTAAAAAGGGTCGCTAACATTTTGCTTTTCTCACCCATTATCTTTTGCCTTTGTCTATACAGAGCTTGAAAGAATCATTATGATGACAACCCCAAGAGTAGCAAACCACAAAGATGCACACAACTGTCCCATAAAGATATCTATTTGAACATCTGTATTACTGTCTCCAAATCTCTCTCCCTCTGCCCACCCCTTGTGTCTAATTAGTCTTTCTCCTCAGCATTTGTATGGATGGTGAGCCTGTTCTATGAACGGGGTAGTCTCTGGGATACATACCTATCTCTCCAGCAGGACTTATTTATATCACAGGCAAGGTTTAAGTCTTTAGAATGGGTAATTGTCCAAACATGAGCAAATTACATTGATTATGACACAACAAATGACTACTGTTTGCATAACATCAAAAATAAAACTATTGTTAGCAATTTTTATTAGTTCTGTATGTGGTAATGGACTGTTTTAGTCAAGACATGAGGATGTAACTGTAATGTTGATTGAGCACTTCATTCTGAGAAGGTATATCTCTTATACCTGGAAATGACATGAGATGGTATGCAACTTTTTCACACATACCATGTCATATTTTTGCCTTGTTTGTTTGTATTTACATTTCACATAGGTTCATAGGTGTTTACTAGGCTAACGACCACAAGGGATTTTTTAAGCCTAGCCATGCATCCTAAATCTCTGACAAGTGTAAGCATGGGCCTGGGAGATGAACCATTTACAGGTTACCTGTTTGCATTAGAGACATAGGTGCCAAACCAGGGATGAATTTCCAGTTTCCCGTCCAGTTGCCAAAGTTGCACTTAAATTGTGTTAGGGAGGAACTCTGCTTCACTTGAACTTTCTCTTACATCGTCTCTATCACCTGCATTTCAGTTACGTGGAGATCCGATCTACTAAAGTAGATCCCTTCAATTACACATATATCTCACAACTGTAGTAAGATGTCTCCCAATATCACATAGCTTTTCTGGTCACATAGGTAGGTGTTCAAAACCAACAGTGAGTGATTATAACCACTGTGTGTCAGTATACTGTTATGCATGACTGGCATCCACTACAGTTGTGATATGTACAATTACAGTGGGAGAGGGCTCTGCATTCATTTTTCCATTAAACAACTGGTTTGCACCCCAATCATAGGAGGTAATGACTTCACATAGGTGGAGTCTCAATATTGTGTTAAGATTTCCACTGTGGCACTTGATTCATGCACATTTCATTAGTCTGTGGACTGACACAGGCAGCTATTCAATTCCAGCATAGGATAACATTATGTGAGTGTACTGACATGACATAAACACCATTACATCACGTCATTTGTTTCCATTTATATGTTGGGCAAACACCTTTCAAGACATTTGGAGATTTTTATGGCAGTGAAACAGGTGTTCTGGGATTTGTGTAGTATGAATGCTTTTTTGGCACATCCAGTGACTGCCAACTTGTGCAGCATATCTACACAGATAGGGTGTGGTCTGAGTCTGGCATTGGGTATGTATAAAACAATGTTGACAGAAAAGACTGGCTTGGCCAAGCAACACTGATACTGGACAGTTCACAGCAGTGTAAATATTAATGTAGGTACCTCCTTTTTATCACACTGACAAACTAATATTGTCTAATTCATCATCAAAAGTCCTTTCTCACTTCACACCTTGACTTCTGTTATTTATGACAGGCTCCATCACTACCTCCTGTGGTAGACACAGTCAATACACAGTTCTGTAGACTGTGTAGTATGATTGGCAGGGGTTTGAATCTGATAACATCTGCCTGTCAGATAACTGTGAGAGACAGGAGTGGTTTACATAAAGAAAGTTTTTATGCCACAATCAGAGGGCCACATTTTTAATGTCTCACAATCCAATTTAAGGCACTGGCACGTGTTTGAATCTGACAAGATGTAAATATTGAGTGTGTCAGTGATTGCTCACAGGCATTATTTATTTTCATACCAATAATGGTCTGCATTGCATGTCTTTATGCAAACATGTAAATAGTTTTTTGTTTATAAACATAAGCTTTATAGGACGCGAGGACTTATCTAACATTTCTTACTATATGGCATGCTGAAAAATCATCATAAAGTGTGAGTGGGCATGTGTTATGAGACTTTCTTGTGTCCTTGTGTTATTTACTTTTTGATGTGGTAGTGTTTGGTGCAATTCCTTGTAAGCATTACACATATAATGATGTAGAAGATAAGCACCATTTTGCAAAGAGACCTTTAAGTTATGAATTCCAGGAGACATTTGTTGTGATTTTTGTTCTTTATCAAGACTTAAATGGATTAGTCTCTATAATGTTGGCGTTACCAATATCTGCTCAGTGGAGTTAGGGACCTGTGGGTTTAAGTTAACATTTGTCACAGGCCAGTGTACATTCAGTGTATGTGCAACTAAATCTACAGCAAGTCACTTAGAAATATATATTAATGTATCCATCTGGGTGTGCTGTATGTTATTGTAGTTTCATACAGTTATTACTACTGTTTTTAAAAAGGCTCATTTCAGGACTAAATACCAATGAGAATATACTGCCGTCACATCCATGGTTTAATATACTTTATCTTACTTAGCACGTCTGGTATGGCAAATACACAAGGAAGGGCACATAACATTTCTTTGATTACAGTAGCATAAAAAGCATCATAATCACAAATAATTGTAGTTTTCCCCTTAGCTGATGTACTAATGGCATACTGCTGGTGTGGACTTTTATTTTGCCTATGTCTTATGTGGCAACCTATCCATTTGTAATATACACATAAATACATCTTAGGCATATTGATTATATTGATGACATTTTAAAACACAACCCATTTTTCAGGGGATGGACTACACTTGATTTGAACCTTAATTTATGTTAATTTCACATATGCCATGTTAGAATGACACATTTTGCATGTATGTATGTCACAATTGCTATAGTTAGAGAAATGGAAAAATATCAGATCATTATTCTGTTTATATCCTGGTCAGTGTGACGTGTGTGTGTGTGTGTGTGTGTGTGTGTGTGTGTGTGTGTGTGTGTGTGTGTGTGTGTGTGTGTGTGTGTGTGTGTGTGTGTGTGTGTGTGTGTGTGTGTGTCTGTGTGTGTGTGTGTCATGTTCCTTTGTATTTTGCTACATACATTCAAAGCATGCAAGAACAGTCAATGACTTTCTACCATTCACAATATGCAGGTTGCTGAACAAATGGTTTTTTTTGTCACTTAATAAAATTACTAGTATGATTGCACAGGTGACCATGATTCTTCTCAATATTTTCATATTGTTACTGGTGTGTACACTGATGCGAAAAAAAAAAATGTCAGTATTGTTTCCTTCATACACATACAGCAATGACAGCTTTGCAATTCTTTATACTATATATCTGTTCTAACATCAATCACATGTATGTAATTTATTACTTTGGATTACTCCCACAATAAACATTCCATTGGCAGAGATCTGCAATACATGTGTGGCCAGGTATTCTCAATGCAGTCATGTTCATAACACAAATATTACTGAGCATACCACTCAGCATGTATAGTGACAACCATACATTTATATTTTTTGACTGTAATTATATTAATATTTATCATTTACAATAATATACAACACATACTTAGCTAATAGATGTTTAATGGTACAGCACCCTCTTTCTATGGTTACAAGTGTAAACAACTGCATAAAGGAATGTAACTTTTTGATGTGTATGAGACAACAGCTGTGGGGTTCATTTATTCTTGTTTTTAAATGATGAAGTGGAAAATATAGCAGAATTGTCGGTTACCACAGAAAACTTTCTGTATATACATTTGATATTCAATAATTGCAGTATATGCAAATATTCCTAATTTATCCATGGTCCTTTGTAACTGTTATCTTAACTCAGCATTTTATTAACAATTAACACATTTATTTGTCTTTGTTGCACTGTTGCTTTGTGATGCTCTCACATCCTTTGTCAGCATGTCCATTTTTATTTATGTACATGGGTCAATAAAGCTTGCAGGATTCGTTTTTTATTAATGCAGTATAAATTATTTATGGCAAAAATGCTGTTTGTGAACAAATCATATTTTAATTATCTGAATATATTTGCCTCATTTAGCCTTCGCTGGTTACTGTTTGTTCACTGATCACAATATATCTGAGTATAGATTCCATGTTTAGCCTCCCCTGCTTCTTGCTTGTGCACTGATCATGATATATTAAGTACAGTTTCTCAGTTTACTCCCCCTGCCTCTTAATTATTTTATTAAACTTGCCCTAACTTTGTAATATGCTGTCCACATGCACTCACTCAATGGGTTTGCCTGCAGGCAACACCTTTGTTTACATTTGTGTTTGAGCTTCCATGCACCTTTTCTTGGCCGCTAATACTTTATCGATAATACTTTAGCAGCACACATATTCAATGAGCACCATTGCTAATTGTGCTAACATGCGCAACTCATACAGGATTAACCCAGAGTATACACGATTTTTGATTAATCCCAGGGCTGGGGACTCTAAGCAAACCCACAATAAGAATAACAATGGTAACTACTTGGTATGCAGTCCAGGACACCACTTAAGAGCCACGCCCAATTTTCTGAAGGCACTGTCTAGTTAAATTACTTTATCAAAGTCATACAATAGGTAAGTGAAGACTGAGGGAATCAAACCCTGTACCATAAGAAGCAGCTTGTTAACAGTTAATAACCATAATGCTCACCACTTACTTAATGTAATATCATTGTGCTAGAAAAGGAGTAGAAAAAGCCTTGTGAGAAAACCGAGATGCTTTATTCCTAACTACTAGTGTTATTAATAAATTTGGTGATGTTCCTTGTCTTACAATACAGTGGAGAATATTTAAATGAGATACTTAAAAAAAAACTACAAGAAACAATGATAAAATTGTTCAGCGAAAGGGATCCTTCCAGGATTTTTGTTGCGTTACTTGTAAATGCATATCAATCTCAAATGTATACTTGAATCCAAAAAACTGAACAGGGCCATTAATTGAATTATTATACTGTTTGACACATGAAAGGAATAGTTTATGAGGCCTTTTGTTATACAAAAATAATTGGGGTAGTTTATATGACTTGTCATGCAACAAGTTTTGCATCAAGATGACTGAATATCAACACACTGTATGCATGTTTCAGAATATTTTAGAGATATTAAACATAATCATTGTATGATTCTGTCCATGAAATATGCTAGGGATTCAGACAATAAGGCAAATTTTAAATTTTTGTTATTACAGATGATAGTAAGTAATTCCAGGATAAATATTATAACAACTAATCATTAATATCAGAAAGTAAACATTGTTCCTTATTAGATGATGTGCATGGATTGTCTTTAATGATAACATAACTTTTAAGCTGCTGTTCAGTAAACATTATTTCTTGAAACTTAATGCAGAATTATGGATATGTGTGGTTTACCGAGATATCCCATTCAATGTTCAAGGGCTTCAGCTGTGATCCTTATAATTGTGAGAATGTAATAAAAATTATAGGGAAAGATATACTAACTCCAAAACTTCTACCTTTATTTTTGATCATGTTTGCCTTTATATGCCTTTTGCTTATTATCCTCCTCTGTATCAGTTGGCTGATTAATTCTCCATCATCTGAGTGAGAGCTGACTGGAAGGTCCATAAATGAGAAAGCCATCAGGAGTGGTTTGAGATTTTTTTTCATTATGCAATCTTACTCGCTGCAAAAAGATGACAAAAACGTGTAACAGTGGTTTTCAAAATTTTCTGTTACTTGTGCTGAACTGCACTTACATTTTCATAGAGAACTTGCATCCTTGAGATTAAAACTTCTGATAGGGAGTCTGTAGCAGTTTATTTAACCAGAACCTTGATTGTTTTACAAAAGTCATTGGTTCAAGAAGTAATGACGTCATAATACATTTGATTTTTCTTTGATGTTTTGTCATTTTTTATGCTTTGAATTAAATGACCTGAGAAAGTACATAATTTACTTTTGTCCAAACATTTATCGCTTTGGCATTTTAATTCTGTCCTGATTTGAAGGCAACCTGTTATTTTTTGAGATGTTTCTGCCATTGTCTTGCAAAATGCTCCCATTCTTGAAATATGTTGCCATGTATATATTTCACTGCATAAGTGGGTCATATGTTTCCAAGACTTAGCCAAGCCTTTTCTCATTTGCCTGACCAGATGATTCTTCTTATTTCAGTTAGCACTATGCTGTAACTAGACCTGCAGCTCTCACATGCTTAGGAGAAGTGAATCCAGATAAGGTTTTGCAGTAAAGGCTTCCTTTTCTGTATCTTTGCTTTAATAATACCTACAATCTGTACTGCAATTTACTTGTTTGAGGAAGGAGTATTAGATTTAACAGTAAGTGTCCATTACTGTTTTCCATTTTTCTACATAAGATAAATAAAGTCATACCCTTAAGGCACAATCTGAAAATATGCTTTCACGAATATTATTATTTTATTAAAGTGTTCAATGCTTAATTATCTGATATAGACAGACCCATTCAATGCTCCCCAGATTTTCTTTTATTTTTAATTTTCTTTTACTTTACTTGCATTTGAATACTGATGAGAGGTGCATAATATATTATTATCCCCACCGTCATACTCCAGTATGATCCCTTTCTGAAAGAATTTTGTCACATATTTGTTTTTAATGCTTCTTGGCCAAGATATTTTTTTCAGTCTTACCCAAACCTGTTTCAGATTAACTAACATGATGATCAGTCATCCTTATCTACATTACTTTAGTTCTTCCATTACATCTTTACCCTTCTGAATAATAGTGTTACTTCTCTTCTCATTTCACTTAAAACAGTCCTGCCTCCCTTAAAATGATTTCCCTTTTAGACACGTTACATGATAAAAATGCTCCAACTCTTTCTTTCTGTTTGGCTTCTTTCAATAGCATTATTTCTTGTTTCCTTCATAATCTATTAATTGTTCTCTTTCTGTTTTTTTTTTTAAATGACAGCATCTCCTTTATTCCAAATAAATGAATACAAATAAAATACCTCCAGTTTTCATGTCCTGAAACATTTATAATGGGCCTTGTCTGTCCCATTACATAATCCCCTTATTCAAACACGAGTCTTCCATTGTGAGATAAATCTAAAAGCTGCTTAGCTAAGCATGTCTACTCAAACCCCGAACCTTGCCTGGCTTGAAGTAAAATGTACCCATGCCCAAGTAAGAAGGAGTACAGTTCTCTTTGTGTCTGCATGTCTTCATTTATTTCTCTTATTTACTATGCTCTGTCATATATGACATCATAACACATTTACTTTTTTCTCTGATATGTTGGAAGCTCAGATATTATTTTAAGTGAAAAAGGTTTGGGACAAATAGGAAGTAGGCAAAAGGACATGTAGAAAAGATGGATTACTTGAGAAAAGACCTATGATAGTCAAGAATAGCTGTTGAAGAGGGTAAGAGAGAGGCATTGAATTGAGAGAAATGGTGATAGTTGGTGTGACACCTTATTTATGTATTTATTTATTTATTTCACATTTGTTTAGTGGGAAAGTCCATCTGCGCCAGAAAGAAGCCATTTTTAGTGGAGGCCCAGGGAGAAAAGCTCCATTAATACAAATTGTATATATGACCTTGGAAACATACTGTATTAACTTAACGTATTGTAGTAAAGAAAAAATAGAGAGTGGACTACGTTGGTATAACAGTTACTCAATATGTGCATTTAAACATAAACATAAGATAACTTAATGCATAAAGTGATAGCTATTAGTAAAGATGTGATGTAGGATGTAAGTAAAATGAATAGAGGAGAGAAATTGGAAAATTGAAAAAAAAAGATAAGAAGAAAAAGTGAGGGACAAAGGTACTGTAAGTAGCAGAAAATAAAAAAATAGGGATATTATCAGCCTGATGTCGAATTGGAGCAGATCCAAGATTTGGGAAAATATTCCTTAAGGATGTGCATTTTTGATTTGATATGATAGTTACGGGAAGGGTATTACAGACTTTAGCTGTGAAGAAAGAGTATAGACTTTGGCCGGATAGTTTGCTGGGACAATGATCTTTGAGAAGTTGCTTATTTTCTGACCTGACAGATCTCTTTGATATGCAGCTTTGGAATTTAGTAATAAGAGCTGGCCAGACCATGGGTGTATGAATGAATTTATGTGCCATTTTAAGCTGAAGGAAGGTAAGGTTGTGTAAGAGTTCAAGCCACCTGAGAGTGCAAAGGGGTATACAGTGGCATGTGGAGTATTTTGCATCAGTGGGAAATTTTGCAACTTTATTGTAACAAGTTTCAAACTTGCATTTAGGCCCCCTCTTATTCAATGCAAGCACTGGGGCAGCATATAAGAGTGTGGGTAGGAAATAAGAAGTGGCTAGAGTGCGCCTAGTGGGTGTATCTAGGAATCATCTGTGCCGGTAGAGAATACCAAGTTCCTGATGTGTTTCCTTAATATTATTTTGAATATGTAGATCAGATTTAAGATGTTCATCAGTGCTGACTCCTAGTAGTTTTGTATAGGGAACTACTTCAGTTATTGTATTATTCCTTGAGAGAATAGTGAAATGACTTTTATTTAAAGTGTGTGTTTTAGGGGTAAAAAGTAGAAGTTTCGCTGTTTTTGAGGTTAAGCAGCAGTTAATTATTGGTAAGCCAGCATTCAATGCAGTAAAGGCAGCTTGTATGATTTTTTGAAGATGGGATAAAGTGTTAGAAGAACAGGTGACAGTTGAGTCATCAGCATATTGTATGAGAGTACTCTGGCAGGAGGATGTATGTAAGTCATTTATAAAAATATTGAATAAGAGGGGGCCAAGTATAGATCCTTGGGGGACACCATTTCCGGGTGTGTAGGTAGGTGGAAAGGGAGTATTGCCATTTGACTGACTGCTATCTTTTGGATATGTAGTTAGTGAACCACCTGATAGAAAGAGGGGACACCTCCTATGTCACTGAGTTTTTGTAAAAGAACAGGATGAGGAACAGTGTCAAATGCATTAGATGGATCGAGAAATAAGGAAGACACAGGTTTGCCTGAACCACATGCTTTGTTAACTGTGTTCATTTAGAATAGTAAAGCTGTATTGGTACTGTGACTTGATCTAAACTCACACTGTGAGGAAGTAAGGAGTTGAATCTTAAGGAAGTAGTTATGACTGGATACATTTTTCAGTAAGTTGGGAGATGGGTGACAGTAAGGCCCATAGATGGTAGTTTGAAATTACAGTGGAGTTTCCACCTTTGTGTAATGGTATAATAAATGAGTTTTTCCAGAGTTTGATGTGTAAGCTTCTTAGATATTTCTATTAATGAGGATGTTTATAGGATATGCAATGGCTTCCACAGCAGTTTTGACATATTCTACAGGAACATTGCCAGGAGACTTGGAGCAGAATTTAAGATTGAGAAGTAACCTCTTAACCGTATAAGTAGAGAAAGGCTGTAGACTGAAAGCTTGAGAAGTTTAGGGGAAAGTGGTGTGCAGAGCGGAAGGTGAGTAAAGGGGGGGAGGTAGAGAATGTTGGGGGGCAGGTTGGGATAGTGTTCATTTGGGTGAGGTAAGGTTTGAGGGAGGGGGAATAGATGGAGCATTGGAAGATAGATTCAAAATGCATTCAGTGAAGTGATTGTTGAAGAACTTGGCAACTTGTGCAGGGATTTTATCAAGGAAGTAGATTGAGATTACCTGTTTTACCAGATTGAGAAGTGAAGTAATAGAGGACCAGAATTTTGGGGGGGGTTGTTTGTTTGTAGATTGTAATGATAGATAGTAGTCTCTTTTGTCTTTTGTTACAGATTTTTTGTCTGGTCGCATAGCTGCCTAAACTTTATTAAGTCTGAGGGGATTTGAATGTGAGTCATAGTTTCCAGAGTCTATGTTTCTCATTAATTCTTTTATAGGTTCATAGGTTCATAGGTTAGTACTAAGCTAACTGCCCTTGTGAGCCATTGTAAGCCTAGCCAATTATCCCTTGTGAGACTCAAACCCTGCACCTTGTGTTTGTAAGGCAAACACCTTAACCATTAGGCCACCCTCCAAACCCCCATTATTGCTTTGAATAGCCAAGGTACATGGTTGCTTTTGACTCTCTTTCTGTGAAGGGGTGCAAGATGGTTGAGGATATTCAGAAAGGTTGTATTAAAGTAATTGGCTGCTTCATCTAGAGGAAGTGTTCTGAGGATAGACTAGTTTATATCTTTTAGTATGTTGGTAAATGAATGTTAGTCAAAGCTGGTCATATTCTAAATAGTTTTGTACTGATGTTATTTAAGAGGGTGAGAGAATATTCAAGGACAAAGGCAAGGAGATGGTCACTTAATGTATCCAGGAGGGTACCTGCACTGATAAATTTGCTAGGGTCAAAACAAGAATCCAGGATGGAAGGATGGAGCCTTGACTGTTGCTGTTAGCAAATTTATTTGGGGTAGTGATTAGTTAAGTTAAGTAGATTTATACTAGAGGAAGGGAATTTTGAGGTAAGGTTCTGTCAGTTGATGTTGGTTGATGTCACCTAGAATGATGGTTTCATTTCTTACAGTATTTGTAATCCATAATAGTATGTCTTCTATGATAGAGATATTGGGTCCAGGTGGAACACATAAGCTTTTGGTGTTGCTGATTTTTAGGAATGTAATTAAAAGTTCTGCATTATGAAATTGAGGGATGGGATCGGTATGGTATAGGGAGTAATAATATATGAATTGAGAAAGATGAGTGTCAAGCCTCCAGCTTTCTTCTGAAGCCTGTCAGCTCTAAAAAAGTTATAACCAGTCAGGAGGATTTCAGATTCTTTAATGGTGGGTCTAAGCCAGGTGTTAGTAGTGGCTAGAATCTTAGGAGTATTATCTAATAACCAGGCATGGAAGTTAGTGTTTTTGTTGCAGACGCTGTGAAACTTAAATGGGACTATATTTAAGGTTTTACAGTTGGAACTACTGTGTGTAGGGGGGGCTAGTATTAGAGTTGGTATGAGATGGAGTAGGAGGAGGGTTGGGCCAGGGTTAGGGTGAATATCACCACAGAGAATAACTTTTGAGAATTAAGCATGTTTTCAGGGATAAATGTTTTGGGGGGTGTATGCGATTCAGTCAGCAGTATATGGAAGTTTGGGTGCAAGAGTGGATTTAGTTTAAATAGATTGGGAGATATCAGAGTCCTAATTAACTAAAAGAAGTGAAGACTAAGCAACTCTTGGGTTTAAATTCACGGAACTACTGTATGCTGCTCTGTGCAGGAAAGGGTCCATGTAGTTCCTTTTTTTTTTTTTTTTGATGTAGCTTATAATAAGCTGCATACAAGCTGTAACTTCCCTTGGATAATCTGGAATACATATTTCAAGTACCATCCATTTTATATGTTGCTCGTAGGCAGGTTTATTAAATCAATGTATTAAATTTATTAAATAAATTAAGGTTTTAAGGTTATGTATAAAAACCATAATGGTCATGTTTATGCAACCATTATTATTGTTCCTCATGAGTTCATACATAAGTAAGACACTACCTGCTCTTGTGAGTTATTTTAAGCCTCACAAATTTGCCCAAGGTGAAAATCAAACCTTGTATGTTGTTTTTGTCAAGTAAACTCCTTAATCGTTATGTCAATACCAACTCTCATGTCGTCTTTTTTTTTTTTTTTTTTTTTTATATATAATCTCTTCAGAATCTATTTGGGATTTAATCGTACCACACAAAGTCCATTAAAGGTCTATGAATTTTAAAACAGATATGGATTGTAGATAGAAATATTTCACTAAGTGATCTAATTCTACAAAATTAAGAGTGCTTAAGGAAACTACATGTGTGCATTTTAGCATAAACATTTTAGAAACTGGCAAATTTTGATTAGAACATTTTCAGTGTCATCTATGATCATCATCTTCTTTCGGATGTTCCCATTAGGGGTCGCCACAGCAGATCACCTGTTTCCATTTCTTCCTGTCCTCTGCATCTTGCTCTGTCACACCAACCACCTGCATGTCCTCTCTCACCACATCCATAAACCTTATCTTAGGCCTTCCTCTTTTCCTGTTACCTGGTAGCTTCATCCTTAGCATCTTTTTCCCAATATACTCAGCATCCCTCTTCAGCACATGTCCAAACCAACGTAATCATGCCTCTCTGGCTTCGTCTCCAAACCTTCCAACCTGGGCTGACCCTCTAATATACTTATTCCTAATCCTGTCCACCCTCATCACACCCAGTGCAAATCTTAACATCATTAATTCTGCCACATCCAGCTCAAACTCCTGCCTTTCTGTTAATGCCACTGTCTCCAACCCATATAACATAGCTGGTCTCACTACCCTCTTGTAGACCTTCCCTTTCACTCTTACAGGTACTCGTATGTCACAAATCACTCCTGACACTCTTCTCCACCCACTCCATCTTGCTTGTATTCTCTTCTTCACCTCTCTTCCACACTCACCGTTACTATGATCTATTGACCCCAAGTATTTAAACTCATCCACCTTCGCCACCTCTACTCCTTGCATCCTCACCATTCCTCTATCCTCCCTCTCATTCAAACACATATATTCTGTTTTAGTCCTGCTGACCTTCATTCCTCTTCTCTCTAGAGCATATCTCCATCTCTTCAGGGTCTCCTCCACCTGTTCCATACTCTCTCTACAGATCACAATGTCATCTGCAAACATCATAGTCCACGGGGACTCCTGTTTGATCTCATCTGTCAACCTGTCCATCACCATTCAGTGTCATCTATGATACAGATAGCTAAATATTAAATTCCACCCTTACACTAACTGTATATGTTCTAGATCCCCCCAAAAAACTACACCACACCATCATGGCATAAAACAACCTTTATTAATCAATTATTAATCACAGAATTTATTAATCACAAAAAGTATTAATCACAAATAAAATACATGACTTCAAACAAAAGAAAATACAGTAGGCAGCATCACTTGATCATCTTCTTCTCAACATGATGTAAACAGCGTTACCTCAACCGCTCACTTACTCAAACTTCCCAAGAGAAGCAGCACGATGCTGCTCTCTTCAATAACCAGTGAAACTCCTTGTAAGATCCAAAACATAAACACCAGAGGACGATAGTAAATGGAGATCACAACCCCTCTTCTCTGCTTGCTAAACCACTCACATGGAAAATTACACAAATTACTAGCTTGACCAAAAAAGGAGGTGGTCAGCAAATTCACACCTAAATCTAATATCCCCACCTCACAGCTATTGCACAAAATATTTTATTTTATTTATTTATCATTTGTTTACAAGGAAATTTCAACTTGGAACGAGACAATTTTCAGCGGAGGCCCAGGGAAAAATGCTTCAGACACATGTCTTTGTAACATGGGAGGAAACTATAGCACCTGGGGGAAGTCCACACAAACCCAGGGAGGGCATGCAGACTCCACAGGAGCCATCATGGCTGAGAATCAAACCAGAGAACCTCTTGCTGTGAGGCAACAAGGCAAACCACTGCATCACTGTGTCATCCATGTTAGCTCCTCCTTGCCATTACCTCACTTCCTCTCCAACCAGCCCTTCTCCTTAACCTTAACCGCCCCTCACCTGTAAAACTGCAACAACTCTTTCATTCACTTAGCACTTTCTGTCCACCCACATCTCATCACCCCCCCCCCCTCAAATACCAGTCCCACAGGTGTCTCTGGACAAATTAGTTTGTGTCCAAACTGAATATATACATTTTTACATTTCTTTCAGCTCTTATCTACAGAATTAAGATGTTTGCTGTTTAACTTACTGGAAACAGCTGTAAGTTATCAGAACATATCTTTACTTTGAGTTATTGACTCCTACTGGAACTGAAATACAAGCATTAGGAATAAGGACCATGCAATCAAAAGCAAGCAACTTTATTTTTGTTTCTTGCTTTTTATATCATTCCTTAATCTCATTCAAATTGCAGATCATAATAGCAAGAAGTTCAGTCACCATTTAACAATAATTCTATATGCAATCATAACAACTGTCAACTGGGTCTTGATTGTTTAGCAGCCTTTTCCACAGCAGGGGGTTGGGTTAATTAAATGACTTAACTGCAGCATTTATGTATTGAACTGTGCATCTGACAGTGTGTTTGTCTTGTTTCAGAGCTGTGCAATGCTTATTATACTTAGAGAAAGAAAATATTCTATGTGAACACCCCTAATCCTATTACTATTGTTCATTAAGTTTCCTAATCTTCAAATTTACAGATGATAATGGAACTTTTATTAAGTGCTAGAAACAAAACTCATAAAAAGCACAGGTGTCTACTACCATGTTTTAAATCAAAGAAATAATACTATGACTACATAATGGGCTATATTGACTTTAATAAATTGAGGTTGTATTCCTGACCTTGTGACATTTTCTTTATGGCTGTCTATTTGATTGAATCATATGCTTTTGTAAAGTGTACTTTGAAATCTATATAGGAAATCTTTGAGCTGGCATGCAATTTAAAAGGTCATGTATGTGGACTGTCCTTTATTTCATATTCATTTAATAGCTCAACGTTTTTCCTGTGTGTCATTTGTTTTATGGTATTTATTTCTGTTGGCTATTACACTGACGCAAAGAATGGCATCTAACTTAATGAAGGGGAAAGTTATGCTGTCTGTTTGCATAGCAGGAGATTTTTTTAGGTCTAGGAAGCATAACTGCTGCCAGAAATTTTGATTATATAAAAAATAATGTTCAAAGGAATATTTAATCATCAAAGTGAGAGATACAAACATAAGTTGTAAGGCCAACATAAAATGCAGCTTCACTTCCTAGTCTGTTATGTTTAATCTGCTTAATTCCTTTAGCTGTACTTACAAACAGCATAGAAGATTGTATGTTGCCTACTGACTTGAATGAAATAATATCCAATAATTAGAAAAGTTGTTATGTTGGAGGAATATGAGGTACTGAACTTTGACCTTGATGTTCTAAACCTCATCAGAGTAAATGTAAGGCTTCCAATGGGCATTTCTAAACCAGTTGGGAACTACTGCTCCCTTTTATTTTTTAAGTCCATAGACCTATGCCTCTCTGACTGTATTTGTGAATTTATTTCCTATGTTGGATTTATGGTTAAAATGAATAGACCCAGAAAAGCATATGTCATTAGTACTGACTAAAAGCTAAGAGTGTCTGAAAAAAGGCAAAATGCATTTTGATATGCAGATGTTTGCTAAGATGTTGCTTTCAGCTCATTTGTTTACAAACCAAATCACAACCTCCCCTCCTTTTCAGATTTCCCAGTCTATCAGAAATGAACTAAATTGTTCCAACTTCAGAAAACAAAATTGCTAGATAATTTAGGTCTACAGATAAGTGTCACTATTTAAAATACAGATAGTTTTATCACTTGACATATTTGCACTTCTGTTTATTTTAATGGACAGTGCAATGGATTAATACTTGCTCACCACAATGTGATTTAGATAAAATTCCATTTAAGTTATTTTAATCAAGTCTCATTTAAGTTTTCTTCTTATTGTTTATGCTTAAAAGATATATATAATAATTCTACTTAATATTGTCATACTCTACCTCTCTTACTATTGAAATATATATAATCAATTCTAGTTACTGTATGCAGCTACTGTTTACATTTCTGCTAGTCTGAAACTGTAAAGGGGTTTCAGATCAACTTGCACACCTGGCTAATAAGTAATGAGGTGAACAGAGACTCATAAAATCAAATAAAACATGCATGAATACATGCATGCATGCATACAAAAAATATTGCATACAAAGATGTCTACTTATCAGTCATAGGATATTATATAGCTTTAATACTAATTTTCTACTCTACTCTTTAAAAGAGAAAGGAACGCTTTTTTTTTTTTAACTCATTTTGGCAGGAAAACAATCTGAATAGCTATGACTTTGATTGTTTTTTCAAAACATCATTCCTCTTATGACCATAGTTTGATTTATGAATTTCTAAATTTTGTAAAGTTCTATATTTTAATCAAAGAAATAAATAACAAGACATGCAGTCAAAATTGTGGTTCTTGCAGTAACAAATTCTATTACTATATGTTAATGTGTTCAGCTTATTTGTAGAAAGGAGAGTAAAATTCTTAGATAAAAAATGTATGCCTTTTTCGTTAGTATGGAGGCCAGAAGCTATTACAATTTTATAAATTGTTTATATCTTCTACAATTTAGAAAAAAAATGTACGTCGGAAGAGATCTACTTAATACTATACATTTAATTAGCAATGTATTATTATGCTAATGTAGTACTTATCAGAAATATATTTTGTATTGACATCAGGCTTAGGCTGATCTTTACGAAATTCAGCTGGTACATCTGTTTACACACTATAAAGTTAGCACCTGTTAAGGTTATTTGAAATATGCAACACAGGAGTATATGCTTTACTCATATCACAGTGCATGTTGCAGCTATCAGTTTCTATATGTTTGTTTTATGTACCTAAATGTGTATCTGCAAATTATACAACTCCGGCAGAAAATATTCCTGGTTACATGAAATATAAAGACTGACTCTTGAACTAAATACTTGTACTGATCATATCTCTCAACTGTCCAGATTTACGCAGAATGTCCAGATTTCTGCCTCATATTGCTGGTCTGTACATCATAAAATTTGTGATTTTCTGGCAAATAACTGTGATGACCTGGTGACTGACGTCACTAAATAATCACAAACATTTGAGTTTCAGACTTCAAATCCTTCATAAAATACATGTTAACACAAACGCTGTTATTCTAGCAACTTTCCAAGTTCATAAAAGCAATACTTAAAATCTGTCCCTATTTTTGGGCCTTTGTCCCACCATTTTGTCAGGCTTTGTCCAGATTTCTAGCACTAAGAGGTTGAGAGGTATGGTACTGATATTATACTGCACTGGTATATAGTTTAAAAGGCTATGTTGTATCATGTTGCCCATAATAAACTAAATATTTGCAACACGCAAGTTAAAACACACATTGAATTAATACACAGAGTTTTGCTTCCTGATATTCTAATTCAAGTCTTGAAACCTAATTCATTAAGTTTATGAGTTATCAAATCATTAAGTAAATCAGAATCAGAAATACATGAACATGCATATCCTATTACTTGTACTCAGGTTAGTCAGTGCAAACACTCACAGTCCAATCCAGCAGTAGGCGACATAGGAATTTGCCTAGAGCCATGTCACTGGTGGTGGGGGGGGGGGGCACTCAAGCTAGGAGGCTTAAACATTCCTTTTAATAATATATTTAAAAAAAAAAATTCTAAACATCTCAGTCCTTTAAGGAGAACCATGCATGTATCTCCATTGCGGAAGTAGGAAGTAAATGCATAAGGCATTTTACACTTACATTCAGAATTTAAACTAGCCATTCCTCTAAGAGAGAAGGCAAGTGTGTATGGACATATGTATGTGCAAAAGTGTAATTTAAACTAGAGAGAAGTGTGTGTGTAATTTAAAGTAGCTGTTCAGTTTCTGTATGAGAGAGAAAGTGTGTGTATGTGTGTTTGTAATTTAAACTAGCCATTCTGTTTGTATGACAGATAAAGTGTATGAGTATGTATATTATTTAAAGCAGTGGTTGATATGTGAGAGAGAATGTGTGTGTGTGTGTGTGTGTGTGTGTGTGTGTGTGTGTGTGTGTGTGTGTGTGTGTGTGTGTTCTGTGAGAGCAAAGAGAAGGCAGGTGTATGTGTGTGTGTGTGTGTGTGTGTGTGTGTGTGTGTGTGTGTGTGTGCGCATGTGTGTGTTTTGCATATTTCACAACTGTCCAGATTCAGGTTCATCACTTTCGTATATTTCTCATAAAATTTGTGTTTTTCTGGCAATTCATAGAGGTTTGAAGTCACTAAATAATGACTTGTATATGCGTTTAAACTTCTTTTTCTTCAGAAAATACATGCTAACACAAATCCTGTTATTCTAACAACTTTCTAAGTTAAAAAGAGCAACATTTAAAATCTATCCTCATTTATGGGCCATTGTATTCCATTAATTTAGGCTTTGTCCAGATTTCTTACACTACGGGGGTGAGAGGCATGCATACCTCTCAGCTGATCAGATTTTTGCCTCATATGTTTAGCCCATTCCTCATAAATGTTGTGGTTTTCTGGCAATTCACGGAAGATTCAAGTCATTAAATGATTGTATCTATGAGTTTCAGACTTCATAACCTTCAGAAAATACATGGTGGGGGGTGGAGCCTGAATTGCTAACTGAAAGCAGCAGTATTTTAGAGCTCCATATAACTAGTTAAATAAGACAGGAAAACTATTTTTTTTTTCTTCAAAGTATAAAATCTTATAGATAAAGTTTTACAAATAATTTCCTGTCAAAAAGCTTGGAGCTATATTAACTTGTTAAAATGAGCAACTCAAAGAATTCTCATCTGGATGCTGCCTTAAAGAAGGAACTACAACAGATGGCATCTACTCTGCAGGAGTTGTCTTTGAAGATGGATGATTTTAAAGAGAACCTAGAAAATCTTAAAACAAGCAGTCAAAAACAGGCTGACTCCCTCAAGGAAATGCTACAACAACACCAGACAAGCATTACAGGAACAGAGGTTTCTCTAAATTACTTAGAAAGCAGACTTAAGGAAGTGGAAACACAGAAAGAACTGTTTCTTAAACAAAACA
Source organism: Protopterus annectens (assembly GCF_019279795.1). NCBI lineage: Eukaryota > Metazoa > Chordata > Ceratodontiformes > Protopteridae > Protopterus > Protopterus annectens. The sequence continues at coordinate 798,807,612 of NC_056729.1, forward strand.
CTTGGTTGGTTAATAAAGTAGATGACTTGAAAAATAGGGAGAGGAGAAATAACATCAGGATTTTTGGATTACCTGAAAACACAGAAGGTGAGGATATTATTTCCTTTTTTTCAAGCTGGATCCCTGACTTTTTAAATTTAAAAGAAGGACTTTCCTTTGGCATTGAAAGGGCACACAGAGCTCTTGGGAAACCTGCCACTAACTCAAACTCTCCTGCTAGGTCAATAATTATCAAATTTCTTTCATACTTGGACAAGGAACTGATTTTAAGATCTGCTTGGAGGAAGGCACCTCTAAAATATAAACAGAGCCTGATAAGATTTGATAACGACTATTCATCTAGAATAATGGAACAAAGGAAAAAAGTGTGGTCAATGATAAAGTTTCTGAAACAAAAAAACGTCAAGGCACAACTTGCATATCCAGCTAAGACAAGAATAATGTATGCCAATGAGATGAGGACTTTTATTGACTTAGAGGAAGCCTCTTCATTTATTAAAACTAATAATGTGATTACTGGTACTTACGTATTATCGCAACCAGATTTTCGCACTGCCATAATATGGCATGTGTGTTTTGAAACAGGTTGCTTAACCTAATAAGGGGTCTGTGAAGAAATAAGCATTACTCTGTTGCACTGGGTATGAACCAGGAAGAGGACTAAGTGTTAAACTTTTGTGTGACACACCTCATACCTCCTGAAACTCAACAGTGGTGCACCGCCTTGCAAGAGCGGCATTTCTCACCACGATGTCAGCAAAAGGAAAGCAAGCCATGTAATACACACTGTCACCCTAGCAAAAGTTACATCTCGCAAGGAGAAGGAGTGCTTCCTTTATGTATGAAGATTTTCAATCCAGGTGGTAAGAAAGTGCCCCCATTTGGGACACCCTGCCCATTCTTTAGAAATTATGAAAGCTAAAGTGAAAATCACATCCTGATTAACCCTAGTAAGAACAGCACTGAAAAACATCCTACTGCCAAAATGCGCTTCTTTTTGTCATTTGTGGCATGTAACACCGTCTTCATTTGTACCCGAACAAAAATACAAAAAAAAAATTTGTACCTTTAAAAAATAAAAAGTGAGACCGAAGCATAATCCCTGTGTATGTGCGCTCCTTCCATGAAGGATTCCTTCCACACACTGAAAAAAAAGTCGTTGGTCAGTAAGCTAGTGGGCATAACAATTCAAGTGTGCGTGTGTAATGCACGCCAAGACAGGAAGAGTGTTTTCTCAATTGTTTGCCTTTCTGAAGTGAAACTAAACATATTCCTTAGCAAAAAAGACTTGAAATACCACCTCACAGCATTTCGTGGGCTTGTTTCTATTGAAGTATGCAAAATTCACAACCGAGAAAATCTGGTTACGATAATACCTAAGTACCTGATTACTTTACCAGAAAATATGGATTGAATGTCACCTTCTCTCAAGAGAACAAAAGAAACAAATGTCTGGACAGATGTCAAAAAGAAGAAGCAAAAGACTGATACTGTTACATCCAAATCTCTCAAAGCATCTACTATGATAGGAATTGTTTTAACATTACTTTAAAGGACCAATTTTACTGCGTGGAATTTTAAAACAAAGGTAACTAACTACTGAAGTCTTTATCTATATTTTTTGAAAATAGATGACACATGAGAGTTTTCACATTACCTCAGGTATGTAAAACAGGGTACTTTTCTTTCACAGAAGGAGGGTTATATAGCACATAAAATATTTATACCGTAAATCAACATACATAGTATATGTGTATTTTCTCTTAATTTTCTCTTTTCTTTCTTTTCTCATTATTTATTTTAACTGCATCTTGTCTCCCTTTATAAATTCTCTCCTATTTACTGTACTAATATAGTCTGTATATATTTAATAACTCACTATCTATACATAGATGTTTGTTTGTGTCTTTCGGCTTTTCCCGGTTAGGGGTCGCCACAGCGGAACTCCGGTCCACTAATGATTGGCAGTTGATTTTTATGTACTGGCTTGCCAGGCATGACGCACAACCTTCAACTAAGGCACACCCATTCACGCATGTCTCCACGCAGAAGACGCTCTAGCTAAGAATCGAACCGGTCAGCGTCTTACTGTGAGGCGACAATGCTACTGCAGCACCACCACCGCGGTACTTTTCACTATCTATACATAGATAATAGTCTAAAATAATCTAGTTTTAAAGTAGACTAATTGGAATAGTGAATTTAATTAATTATTATAATATTTATTAGATTAATGATAGTCACTGTTATGCTTATTGGGATTGGGGACATGTTCGTGATTAACTCCGAAATGTTCCATTCATGTACATATATCCTTCGAATTATTTCCTTTTAGTATTAACAAATACGTAAAAAAAGGAGGGAAAAATGTACTGTTAGTTAAGAGAAATGAAGCTTTCTTCACATTCTATGTGCATTGCCATAGCAACAGTAAACAATTGCCACAGTGTCTAAGGACACTGTGAACTTGCGAAGTGCATTTAGCCTCACTGATAACAAATAATAAGAAAAAGTAATGTTGTTTAGTTATTAAAGTGAAGAACAACCTAAGCAAGGTGAAATAAATAGATAATAGGACTATTTGTAAATATTTTATGATTTATCCTCATAGGATTACATATTTCTGGAAACACAACTGAAATGTTCCCACACTGCATGTGCACTTAAATGTAGCTGCATGATTAAAAAGTATTACTCAGTTTAACATGCTGATTTCACAAGCTGTCTGCACTGTAAAAACTACATTTTATATGTTACTTGAAATTGTCAGTCTCTAGAGCATCTGAAAAGATACATATTACTTTTTGCAACATGTTATTTTTGCAGTTACCTCACACTCTGTACAAACTCACTTGGTAGCTGATAGCTATTCATTTAAAATATCAGTTTAAATATTAAATGTGCCCTTGAAATGACATTTTGACAAAATATAATCTGAACTGTAAAATGAATGACTTGAAAGAAGTGAAGTAATGCATAGATTTCAAAGACAGTTCTTAACACTACAGTAAAAGTAAAAATATATATTCGCAAGGAAGTATTGCAATGTTTTAGTCTTCCAGTTAAACTAGCTTACTGTCAAGATTTTGCGATATCAGAAAGTTTGAAGAGCTAGGAAATTACTACTCTTTGTCTTTATAATGATTATTAGACAGATGTTAGACTCTGCTTAGTTTAATGAATTGTGACATATGTTTATGAGGAAAAGTGGACTCAGTTACTCACATTTGACTATGCATTTGACTACACATTCCTGGAAACTCAACTGAAATGTCTCCAAATTACTTGTGAATTTAAATGAAACTGCCTGATTAATAAGTATAACTTACTTTAACAACCTGAATCCATAAGCTACCTGCTGTATATCTGCTACATTATATATGTCACTTGCATATGACAGGCTCTAGAGCACATGAAAAAATACATATTATTTTTGCAACATGCTATATTTGCACTAACCAAACATTCTAAACTAACTCAATTGGCAACTGACAAGTTATTTATTCGAAACATCAGTCTAAATATTAATTGTGCCCTTAAAATCTTGTTGCCGTTTTGACAAAACAAAACCTGAATTGAAAAGGGAATGATTTGAAGAAGTGAAGTATAGTACAGATTTCAAAGACAGCTATTGACACTACAATATAAGTAGACATGTATATATGCAAGGAAAAATTGAAATGCTTTATACTTTTCATTAAAATAGATTTTTGTTAACTTTTTGCTTTATCAGAAAATATAAAGAGCGACCAAATTATTTCTAATTTGTCTTCATAATGTTTACTAAAGTGATGTTAGTTACTGACTTGTTTAATGGATTGTGTGTCATGTACAAGACGGACTACTGAATGTTATTTCTGTTTACCTATGTTTGCTGAATTTCTTTTATTAGTACTCATTTATAACAAGGGAAAGAAGGGGAAGGGAAATCTCTGTTTTTGGTCAAGGGAGGAGAGGCTTAAGAGTTTTCTAACTGCCCCGAGAACTCTCTAAGATGCTTTAAATACTATTTGATTAATACTTACCTATGGTAAGTCTTGATTACCATATAGGTACCTTCACATTCATTCTAGACCTGATGTGATTACCCAATCTGGAAGCAGGGGGTGCCCTATGCAGGATGGGAATTATCAGGGTGATCATAGTTCATTCTTAGACTCTGCTTTGTAAATCTATAAATATGTAAAAGCACTGCACACTAGAATTTAGGCCACCTCTACTTGGAGTCAGGAAACCAGTGATAAGCCATGTCTTTTCATAAGTGTAAGTTGAAGTTGGTGAGCTGAAGATTGGGAAAGTAAAGGAAGACAGTACACCTACAGTAAATTCATATTTCATTGGTAATCACTCATTGTCTCCTGTAGAGTCCTTTTAGTCAAATTATTTTAGTAATAATCTATTTATTGTTGGCTTATTTAGTGTATGCGCCTCTGTTGCATCTGACATATTTGGGATCTCTTGAGGGTAACTAAATACTGGATATTTTCTAAGTCAACTTAATAATTGTTTACACTACTAACATTCCATCCTGATATATAAAATGCTATAGAACAATAACAGAATAATATAGAATTTCATATCTGTTTGAAGAAAATTCTCCATATAATAATTTAAAATATGTAGCTCAGTTGATATTGTTGGTTAAATAAACTCACACAAAAGTTCCTGAAGTCCACAACACAACTCACAACTTGTAAGCCCAACACAGCTCAATGAGTCAGGAACCACGATAGTACTGCAGTTAGTTTCTTTTATTAAAAAACCATGCACCAACGATGACACTATTAGTTGAGCGCTTTCATCTAGTGAATCTAGATTTCTTCAGAACATCAGACAAACTGTTTGAATACACTTTAAATACCTTAATTTCCGCCTTTTTCTAAAACAATTACCCAATTACATACATTTAACCCTATGCATCACTTATGCAGTAAAATATCCATCTCAAACTTGATTAACCATCTTATCCTTTAACTCAATTGCAAACTTACTGCATAATGTGCTGTTGTTAAAATATAACTTGAAACACATCAGTATTCACAAATGAATCATATTATTACTGTATGTGCAAATACTGCTGTTATGGATTAAAAATATATAAATAAAATATATATGTTATACTAAAAATACAAAATTTGATAAATAATTTGATAAAAATGCAGTACAAAAGAATCAACCAACACAATAACTGTTGTTACATACATAGTGATAGCTTATCTTGTATAATATCTAACATTTTTATTTGCCTCAATATTTCCACAAAATCAAGATTATACCCTCACTAAGGGTTTAGTAGGAATTACTTCATTTAGGTTAGGTGGTGTGGCAGCCTCGAGCCGCAGCTGCCACTTGATTTCTTTTTCTCCCACAATGGCCTTTGTATTACCTCCTCTAGGATTTATACTGACCACATCCAAAATACCAAATTTAAAACCCGTGCATGTCTCGCTATTGAGTATATGACGGACAATGCATTATTGGTATCGCTTTCTCTTAATGCAGTAGGTGTGGTCATAAATTCTATTTTTAAGAAACCGTCCGTCATTCCAACATAATAACTTTGACATGTGTCACAAATAGCTAGATATACCACATGTCTAGTTAAACAATTACCATGTTTAAAATGAACCTTAGTTCTATTTCTGTCCTTTAATACTATTCTTTTGCCTTCAGATATATACTTACAATAACTACAGCTCCCACACTTCGTAGTACCCCTTTTGAAGGTCTTTGTGTCTTGTATAGCACTCTGCCTTATTTCTATAAGCCTTTTGAGGCTATTACCTGTCTTATACACAAAATTGGGTACACTGGAGCTTTTGTCCTTAATCACTGAATCGCTTGTCAAAATGTGCCAGTGTTTGGTAATAATTTGCTTAACCTGCTGTGTATAATGCCCATACTTCACAATACAGGCCCTATTATAATATTCACCCTCTGTATTGTTGTGTGGATTGTTCTTTTGAATACCTATGCCTAATAGTGGGGGAAATTTTCTACCCCATTCCTGGGTTACATATACTGTTAAATCATCCAACATCTTGTCAGGGTATCCCTTTTCTCTGAACATGGCCACCATAAAACTAACCTCTTTAAGCATAGTACCCTATCTGATGTCATCCTCGCTGCCCTTATTAACTGTCCTTTCACTATATTGTACTTGACTTTGTATGTATGGGCACTAGTGTAATGCAAATATCCATTGCTATAAGTCTCTTTTCTATGTATCCTGGACTGAAATGTCTTTCCATCATTATAGACATATACATCTAGATAGTTTATTCCTTGTCTATCAAATTGATGCATAAATTTTAAATAATTAGTAGTACCATTGATGTAATTTATAAACTCTTCTAATTCTTGACTATTGCCTGTCCATAAAAGAAACATATCGTCCAGGTATCTTACATAAGTTTTAATTTTGCTCATCCAACTTGTATTTAAAATGTAAGTTGTTTCCCAATCTAGGAGAACCATGTTGGCATACATGGGGCACACGCTGCCGCCATTGCCACACCTGAGATTTGTTTATAATATTCTCCTTCGAAAAAGATATAATTATGGTCAAGTACTATTTCCATAAATGAGGACAATAGGGCAATCTCTTCTTGTTGTAACCCACTAAATTTGTTAAGGCTCTGCATAAAGCTATCTATTCCTTCATTCTTAGGAATACAGGAGAACAGTTCTTTAACATCTACAGTGACAAATATGATATTAGGTGACCACAATTCCTGTTTGAATATTCCCAGGAATTCCCAGGAATCCTTCATTATATGCGGTATACATTTGTACATATGTTTCAATCTTTTGTCCACTACTTTACCAAATGGGAATGTCTTACTCCCTGATATTATAGGTCTGAAGGGTGGATCAATCAGATCTTTATGTACCTTTGGAATGCCTCTTATAGTTGCCAGGATGGGGTACTCAACCTTCAAAACTTATAAAGCTCTTCGTCAACCCTATTATCCAATAGAAATTCCTCCAACTAATAGTCTACTCTATTATGGGCGCTATTGACCTGATTGAATGCAGATACCTCACTGAGTTGGATCATTAAGTATTTCAATATCTTGTTGCTATATTTTTCTTGGTCATACAATACTATACCCCACCCTTGTCTGCAACCATAATCCTGACATTTTCCGAACAGATGGAGTCAATCAATGAATGTATTTTATTAATCATAATTTGGTCCTTTTTCTGATATTTACATTTCTTATATAACTTGTAAATGTCATCCTGGATCACTTTCTCCAATGTTTCCAATGTTTTCACCATAGATGGTGTAAAGGAACTTTTTTTCCTTAAATCGGAACTTATGTATGCATGTTGAGGCCTATTCTGGAAAAATATCCCTAGATTTATTTTTCTTATGAATAACTTTACTTCAACCAAAACATCCACCAAATCCAGTGATTTGTCAGGTATGAACTTCATGCCCTTTGAGAATACTTGCGCCAGTTCTAGTGGTACTTCATAGGTGCTATAATTATAAATCTTGACATCTCCCTCATCAATTGTAATATGGGGACCTAGTCCATTGTCTATATTGTCCTTGTATGCATAGTCACTTGGGGCTGTGTTATTGTGTACAATGGCATTGTCTAAAATCTGTGTTATCTGTGCTTGTTCCACCTGGGGACCCCCCTCCCCTTCCGATGTACTGTATACCACTTGTTTTGCTCTTCGTCTTCTAAAAAAACCTCTTCATTGCAATATTGTGGTACATCTTCCTGAGGTATATCTCTACTATCTCCCTTGTATGTTTCCCTCGGTCTCACTCTATCCTTGTTGTTCCACCTATATGCTACCCTTTGTTCATATTGCTGCATATCACGCTCTAGCTTTTTGCATTTTTTAGTAAACATACTCTTACTTGCATTTTCCGCATAATCATACTGTTTATAAAATAACTTTTCCCATTGTGGAAATAGCTTGTCATCTCGTATTGCATTATCCATGTTTTCTACTTCAGAAATTAAAACAGTCAATTTTTCATCGTTATCTATAATAAACTGCATAAACTGTTCCCCAAAAGCATTAAACATGTCATTGCATGTCCAGGATACATAGAAAAGAGACTTACAGCAATGGATATTTGCATTACACTAGTGCCCATACATACAAAGTCAAGTACAATATAGTGAAAGGACAGTTAATAAGGGCAGCGAGGATGACATCAGATAGGGGTACTATGCTTAAAGAGGTTAGTTTTATGGTGGCCATGTTCAGAGAAAAGGGATACCCTGGCAAGATGTTGGATGATTTAACAGTATATGTAACCCAGGAATGGGGTAGAAAATTTCCCCCACTATTAGGCATAGGTATTCAAAAGAACAATCCACACAACAATACAGAGGGTGAATATTATAATAGGGCCTGTATTGTGAAGTATGGGCATTATACACAGCAGGTTAAGCAAATTATTACCAAACACTGGCACATTTTGACAAGCATTCAGTGATTAAGGACAAAATCCCCCTGTACCCAATTTTGTGTATAAGACAGGTAATAGCCTCTGTAAAATGAATGACTTGAAAGAAGTGAAGTAATGCATAGATTTCAAAGACAGTTCTTAACACTACAGTAAAAGTAAAAATATATATTCACAAGGAAGTATTGCAATGTTTTAGTCTTCCAGTTAAACTAGCTTACTGTCAAGATTTTGCAATATCAGAAAGTTTGAAGAGCTAGGAAATGACTATTCATTTTAAACATGGTAATTGTTTAACTAGACATGTGGTATATCTAGTTATTTGTGACACATGTCAAAGTTATGAGGAAAAGTGGACTCAGTTTCTCAAAATAGAATTTATGACCACACATTACTGCATTAAGAGAAATGTCAAATTACTGAATTTAAATGAAACTGCCTAATAAGTATAACTTACTTAACAACCTGACATGCACCTGTTTTAAATTTGGTACATTATATGTGTCAGCATATGACAATCCTAGAGGACATGAAAAATACATATTATTGTGGCAAAAAGAAATCAATTTGCAGCTAACCAAACATTCTAAACTAACTCACCTGGCCTAAATGAAGTTATTTATACTAAACCCTTAGTGAGGGTATAATCTTGATTTTGTGGAAATATTGAGGCAAATAAAAAGTGAAGTATAGTACAGATTTCAAAGACAGCTATCACTATATAAGTAGACAGTTATATGTGTTGGAAAATTGAAATTCTTTTGTACTGCATTTTTATCAAATTATTTATCAAATTTTGTATTTTTAGTATAACAAATTATTTCTAATTTGTCTTCATAATGTTTACTAAAGTGATGTTAGTCACATACAGTAATATTGTGATTCATGTTGTGAATACTGATGTGTTTACCTATGTTTATTTAAAACAGCACATTATGCAGTAATCTCTGTTTTTGGCAATTAAGTTAAAGGATAAGATGGTTAATCAAGTTTGAGATGGATACTTACCTGCATAAGTGATGCATATAGGTACCTTCACATTCATTCTAGACCTGATGTGATTACCCAATCTGGAAGCAGGGGGGGTGCCTATGCAGGATGATGGGAATCAGGTGATGATCATTCTAGACTCTACTTTGTAAATCTATAAATATGTAAAAGTAAAGCACACTCAGAATTTAGGCCACCTCACCACCTCTTGGGGAAACCAGTGATAAGCCATGTCTTTTCATAAATGTAAGTTGAATTGGTGAGCTGAAGATTGGGAAAGTAAAGGAAGATATTTAGTGTATGCCCTCTCTTATCTGACAGTTTGTCTGATCTCTTGAAGAAAACTAAATTCACTGGATATTTTCTAAGTCAACTTAATAATTGTTTACACTACTAACATTCCATCCTGATATATAAAATGCTATAGAACAATAACAGAATAATATAGAATTTCATATCTGTTTGAAGAAAATTCTCCATATAATAATTTAAAATATGTAGCTCAGTTGATATTGTTGGTTAAAGGTATGACTGATAATTTAATAGATCTATCTTTATCTATTGGATTAGGAATTACTTTTATTCCATGTTTAATGGGAAATTCATATTTACTTGTATTTGATACTTAAGAATTAATGTTTTATAGAAGTACTTTTTTAAAGCCTGACCAAAATTTTACCCTACTTGTATTTAAAGAAGAAAGAACATTAAATTACACTCCAAAGTTTACACACATAAAAATAACATTCAATGTTATCTGAGAATATAGCATAACTGCTATAATTAAAATAAAAAAAGGAATAAAATGTTTCTTCCAACAATAACTTGAAATGGATTTAACATTGTTATCATTAAATACTAATGGCTTAAATAATGCAAATAAAAGATCAAACTTACAAAAATATTTAAATCTAAATAAGGCACAAGTGCTAGTTCTACAGGAAATGCATTTTAAGACTAATGATAGCTTTATTTAGAACCCTAAGGACTATACAGTCTTAGCTCAATCCTCCTATAAAACAAAGACAAAAGAAGCATCAGTTCTCTGGAAGAAAAACATAATCACTCCAAAAGTTATTTATAAATATGAAGACAAAGATGGTCTACCAGCATTTGTTATAATTAAATTTAATAACAGAATATGGACCTTAGCTAATCTATATTGGTTCCCAGAAATTGGAGCAGGAATGGTTAAAAAACACCTAGATTTTATTTCCAACAATTATAAAGGAAATCTTATACTGGGAGGAGACTTTAATTGTACCTTAGAAGCTTCTGTAGCCACCAAGAAGTATTTTCGCATAGTAACTATTTCAAAATCCTTAAAAAGATGGATTGATTAATTTCATTTAATAGACACTTTTAAAGTAAATGATGATAAATCCTTATTATTTTCCCATAAAGACGATAGATTTGGAACACAAACCAGAATAGACAAATTATTCGTAGTTCAAGATTTACAAGCAAAAATCCCGAACTTCTCAATAGTTCCATGCCCTTTCTCAGATCATGGCTCTCTGATAAGGAAGCTCCAAATACAGTTTAAACCTTTACCCCTCTCAATCAGAATTCCATCATATATCACAAAAATTAAATAATTCAGACCCTGGATGTTGTCAGAACTACAATTATTTCTTGAAATTAATAATACAACAGGAATCAGTAGATTCATGGTTTGGGACTCATTAAGAGCATATTTATTTGGTAAGACCCTTAGCTGGTACAAAAACAAAGTCAGAGAGTGGGAATCTGAATCATTAGACTTGCAAACCAGACTCTTGACAGCAAAATCTAAAAAAAAATCAGAATTGTCCAGAAGTCAAAAAAAGAGGAATTAAATAAAAAATATAATGAAATTCCAACACACAAAACTTGTCTAGCCTTGGAAAAATTTAAAATAAACTCATTAGCCACCTTCCCCAGATATCTACATAACTTATCAACAAGAATTCAAATACAATCTAAAGCAAATAACATTAGTAGTATATATCATGAAAAGAAATGGAAAAAAGTATCAGATATAGGAGACATCCTTGAAGCATTTCAGTTCCATTATACGGAACACATCAAAAAAGAAGATTTAGATACCAACCAAATAAACTTAGATACAAACCTTATCAATATAAAAAAATTCCCAAAAACTTAAAACTATATCCTACAAAGAAATTGTTGACAAGATAAAAGAAAGTAAAGCTAACAAAGCTCCAGGTATAGATAGTATAATTACAGAAATTTACAAACTCTTCCCTTCAACAGTAATCTCTCTTTTTCATAAAACCTTGCTAGTAGTCCAGTCAGAAGCAGAAATACCACCCTCATGGAAATATTCTATCATAACACCAATTCTAAAAGATAATAAACCATCAGACCTTCGCACATCATACAGACCTATATCATTACTGAGTAATGATTGCAAAATATTCATGTCAATCCTAGCTAACAGAATGAAAATCTCACTTTCAAAGACAATTGATAATGATCAGGCTGGATTTTTATATAACAGGTACACACATGATAATATAAAAAGGATACTTACTCTTATAGATTATTTGAATAAAGAAGATAGAGAAACACTTGTAATTGGATTAGACATAGAAAAAGCCTTTGATTCCTTCAACTGGGAATATCTATTTAAAACTTTAGCATTATTTGAATTTCCTCCTCCCTTCATCTTATTACTAAAAACATATATATTAATAACTTAGCCTACATTAAATTAGGTCATTTCACCTCAGAATCTATCCATATAATGAAATGTACTAAACAAGGATGCCCCCTTTCTCCTATTTTATTTGCTTTGGCTATAGAAATACTTGTAGAAATAATACGCAATAATCCAAAAATAAAAGAAATAGAAGTCTATGACCAGTACATATCTAAAATATTGCTTTTGATGATATTTTATTAACCCTATCAAATTCTAGAGAGTTATTAGGAGAGCTAGAAGTAATGGAGATATTTTATAAGATTTCAGGTCTACCCTGTAATAGATTAAAATCAAAAAAAAAAAAGAATTACAAGTTACAGATAAATCCATCACATGAACTTACGCTAAATTATTTAGGAATATAAACAAAACAATATTAATAAATTATAAAAACATTATTGAAACAATAAAAATATATATAGAAAAGTGGAACAAAATTATATTGTCTTTTAAATACAGATTGCAATTAATAAAAATAGTATTATTGCCAACAATACTATATGTAGCATTAGCAATACAGTTAATTCCTGAAAGATGCATTCTTAAAGAAATAAACTTATGTTTAATAAAAAATGTTGTGGTATCCCAAAATAGAGTGGCTTTAACTCATCACATTAGACCCTGGAAACAAGGAGGATTGAACTTCCCAGAAATAGAAACATATATAAAATCATCTGTGCTTAAAACTACAATAGACTGGATAAACCCAAATTATTTTGCCAACTGGAAAGAATTAACAATGGTTATATTAACAATCAATTTAATCTGTTAAAAAAAAATTAATAGTAGACAAATCAAACAAACCCTGGAACATACTGTGCATAAGTATACAATATAATATAACAAAAGCTTCTAAAACAACACTGATTAATCATTACATCAATTCCTTTAGGAAACTTATCAATGCAAACATAGCTCTAAAACTTTGGTTTGAACTTTTAATCCCATTTACCATCACTAAGAACTTTCCTTACAAAATATATAGGGACAAACTTCAAAAACTAAAAACAAAATGGTAGCAACAGATAACGCCAGTCGTTGTTAAAATAAAGTTCTTTACTTGTTAGCGCTTTCATGCACACCAATGGATGCACTTCTTCAGACAAGTTTTGAAACACTCACACGCCAATTTATATATTATAAAAACAGCCAATAAATCAATTAATTAATTACAAACAGCCCAATCTATTGTTCTTAATTTCTATAAATTGAATAATTTAATAGAAAAATAAAATAATCAATATATCATATTAAATACAACAAAGAAACCAAAAAAATTGCCAACATGAAAAGGCAAAGGAAACAAAAAATTCTCCTGCCTTCTGAATAAATAATAAAAAATGTTTTCCTTCAGAACATACCCTCTTATAAACCTACAGCAAAGAATCTCTGACAAGGAATGATAAATAATTGAGGAATGTATTATGGGTAACACTTTGTAAGATCCATTAAACTCATAAAATAGTCTAGGAAAACAAATACCCATGCTAAACTTGAAAGATATTTATCTGTCAAGAGCTTTCAGTTTAAGTAAGCATTTTATAGAAGACATGTCATTGATCCCGGGATGTACATATGCATTAGTTTTAAGTTTAAAATATATAGGGAAACAATAACCTCCTGGGAACAAAATGGATTCTTATGCTGGTTTCAATCTGTAAATAAATTAAAAGTTTTAGATATACATGTGATAAAAAGCGCTTACAATATTCTAACACAGGACTGGTTAACCTTACAAAGCATTCTAATGTACACTCAAGATTTATGCAGATTAATTAATAATTCCTCATTTAAAGATATTCCAAATCCAATACGTTTTCTGTATAAATTTATATATAATAGTTGTGAAAAGAAAATTTCCATTTCAAATCTATATAAAGAGTTAATAACATATAAAACAATAGCCATCATACTGGCAGTTCTTAACAAAAGGTCAGTCATTGCAGTTAACAGAAGAAATTAAAACTGACATCTTACTATCAGTTAATTACACCTCTAACGCACAGTATTGGAAAATATTTAACTGGAAATACTTACATAGAGCATTTTTATCACCAGATAGAATTAAAAAGATCAGTACTACTACAAATGTTTTTTTGCTGGAGGCGTGAAACGTCAAATAAAACAGACTGGATTCATATTTTTTATCAATGTAATAAAATTAAATCATTTTGGAATGGAATAAATTATTTTTTACAAGCTTTATTTAATGAATCCCTTACCTTAACGAAAGTATTGATTATATTAAATGTAAATGAAGGTCCCTACCTGAATAAGACAAATATGTATTTGTTATGGACAATGCTTACTATGTGTAGGAAATGCGTAACCAGAAGGTGGAATTCAAATACACCCCCGACCTTGGAAGAATTCTACACTTTACTGAAGACAATTGCATCGATGGAAATAATCTATCCCTGGCCATTGGTAATAATCTTTGGAAGAAAGTTATTTCTTTGTTGGACACTCTGCAATAATCAATATTGTATCTCTGATAACTGATCTGTTAATTCTATATTTAATAACAAACCGTGCATATATTTGAAAGTCAGGCTATTGTAAATATTGTATATAGTTGTTTAAAATGATATTTAAAAATATTATGTAAATGTTATTTTAATTGAAAATAAAAAAACTATTTGAGGAAAATGCATGGTAACAGAAATAATGTTATTCTTGCAACTTTCTAAGTTAGAAAGAGGACTATTTGAAATCTGTCCTATTTTTGGGCCTTTGTCCCCCATTATTTTAGGGTTTGTCCAGATTTCTTGTGCAAGAGGTTGGGAGGATTAGAGGTGTGGTATGTAATGACCTAGTGGGTTGGGGTAGGTTAGTCAATTAACTTGATCAGGAAGACCATGTAATTTGGTTCATAGGTTCATAGGTAGGTACTAGGCTATTGCCCCAATGGCCTAAGTAAGCCTAGCCAACAAGGTTTCCTGGCTTATGCCACCCAAGAAAGTTAATTTCCTGTGCCTCTGTCGCTCAGAGCCACAGAAGTGATCCCCGGGGTGTATTTCCTATTTCCCATCCACTCATCAAGATTTTTCTTGAAGAGTGCTAATGAGGATTTTTGCTTGACATAGATGGTTAGCTTGTTCCAGAGTATAGGAAGTCACTGGGACAGGAATCTATCCCTCAAGCATGTCCTGCTTATTGTGGTGACAAAGTTTAGGTCCCTAGAGCATGTAGTTTGGAGGGATTGGGATTTCTTTAGGTGTAGCATGTCCAACAGCTCTGTAGGAGACAAGAGCCTGAATCAACTATACCAGCTAACAAACTGCTGAAGGAATTGTGCACTTCAGTGTTGATAAGAGACTGAATCCTCTACACAAACTACCAGACTGCTGATAGAATTGTGAGTTTGAATTCCAGTGCATTTTCAAGATATTATGAGTGTCAGTGCATTTTCATGGAATTGTGAGTTTCAAGGGAATAAGTGTTTACTGTTGCTCATGCTAATGCAGCAAGATGTTTTGTTTAGCAAATGGCAGTCACTGTCTGTGTTGTAGAATTTGAAAGCAGTGTTAGTAGCATAATTGCCATTGGTGCAGAAGGCTGTGGATTCTACTTACACACCATGTAGATGGAGTGCTGCTATTGCAGTGCCTTTTTGGTTGCTGATTCTTTGGTGCAGTTTAAGGTGGAATAGAGGTTCTGCACTCCTGAGTGTGTCCTCCTTTGTATGAGATACCTAGTAACTATGAACTTGCCAGTTTGTCACACATTCCGTACTGCAGTATTACCAGCTTACCAATTTTTATTAATGTTACACAGGTAAGTAATTCAAGGGCAGCAGGCACTGAATTTGTAGATGAAAAACTGAAATGTAAAATTGTTTGACAGCATAAACCTCTTCATTAGTTACAGATCACTTTCATATGGAATTATTTGGATGACTTACTTCTACAGACATTATGCTTATTGACTGATATTGGTGGATTGTAATGATGGATGTCTGAGTGGCTTTTATGGTTAAAATTTTCTGAAATGTGTAGTTTTGTAAATATTGGTTCATATATTTTGTTTCATTGTTTACTGGAAGAATGTTCAAAACTACAAACTTAAAATGCATTCTGACAAGTGGTACTGTATTATACAAGGAATATAATTTAATACAATCAAGAAGAGGAATCAAAGAGCAAATACATGTTTGCATGGCCCTAAAAATGTGTGCAAGGAGCCTATGGTTTGAAAACAGCCCAAAAGAACTATTAATGCTCTACTGGCCAGATGCATTTTCTATGAATGTGGGTTTTAATGCCGTTTCAATGAATTTGAGTTTCAGGGACAGAGAAGTTTACTGCTCATGTTGTCTGTTTTCATTGTGAGACTGTATTGTTTGTTTAGCAAGTGGCTATTATTGCTTGTGCTATTTTATTTAAATATATGTACTCATTGTAGGAGTAAACAAATCCCACCCACCCACAGTGCTCCTACATTTATTACTAAAGTGACCACACCCCTACCCAAACATATCCAATAATATAACTCACCCACCTAATCCTAATCCAACCTCTGAACTAAACACCACACCCAGTTATTAACTCTCCTACCTCCCCTCCAAATTACTGAAAAATAAACCACTTCCTTTCTCCTTAAAACTACAATCTACCCAACTCATCCTCTTTACTTCAACAAATATTAAAATGCTCACAATAGTTATCCCTCCAAAACCTAAATTAATTATCAGCTTACTACTTTTTCCATCTCTTTTAACTATCTATTAACCTGCTATGAATATCCACTTCACCCCACTCTTACTATTCCATCTAAACAAACCTCTACACCTTTATTACCTGTCTCTCACACCTTCTTAAATCTCCCTACTGAACCCAACTACCAACTAGCCAAATACCACAGGCTAGTACACCTCAAACTAAGCAAACCAAAATCTAGGAAACTAACTGACAACATTTACAAACTTCCCCAACCAAAACATTTTAAACTCCTTCACCTTCTGCTGGATGGTGATATCAATCCTCACCCTGGCCCACACCACACCAATACCTTTAATAAGCAAGACAAAGCTATGCCATTACCATCTATCTTACCTACCAACTCCCTCTTTATTGCTCACATCAATATAAGAAGTATTTGTAACAAAATTACTCAAGTCCATGCCCTTCTAGAAACACATCATTTTGATATCTTATGTGTGACTGAAACATGGCTAAAACCTACCATCAAAGACAATGAAATAACACCACCTGGGTATAACATCATTAGACTTGATCACACTACCAAAAAAGGAGGGGGGGTAGCAATTATCTACAAAGCACAATTCCAAATAAATCTTATAAATCAAACTCTCTGCCTAGATAATCATGCAGAAATAATTAGCTCCAAACTTCAAGTCAATAACAGTAAAGCCATAAACATCATATGTGCTTATCTTCCCCCTGGAAACAACATCAGCACACTCGAATGCATCCTTAGTTCACTCTCCACCTATTTCCCTCAAGAAACAATAGTCTTAGGTGATTTCAATATTGATTGGAACTCCTGTAATAACACAAATCCTACCACCCATATAAACCTACATGGCTTCACACAACTCATTAATTGTCCCACTAGAACTAACAAAACCAGCAACAATGAGACCACCTTAGACTGGATTCTCACTAATACCCCTGAACAATCCTACCAAACAGGTACCCTACCAGATGACCTAAGTGATCACTCACCTACTTACGTAATTAGACATAAAACTACACTAACTTTACCAACCACTTTTAGAACACTAAACTCAAAAAATAATTTTAACTCTGACCTTTTTCTAACTGACTTAACACAATGCAATTGGTCCCCACTAAAAAATCTCCCACTGAATGAAGCAGTTGAACACTTTAATTCCACATTCTTAGCCATCCTTGATCACCACGCCCCTAGCTGTACTATCAGAATTAAAACCAAAGCAGCACCCTGGCTGACCAACAATACCAGACAAATAATGATCCTCAGAAACAAATCTTGGGCTAAATGGCGAACCACTAAAAACTTAACTGACCACCAAAATTTCAGGGAGCTTAGAAACAAAACAAAAATAGCCATCCTTGCTGACAAAAAAAAATTATTACCTACAAACACAACAAACCCACAAAAAGGAACCTAAAAACTTATGGGCCAGCATTAAAAACCTTTTATCCCCAGGCCAGTCTATCACACCTAACCCTCAAGACTCTAACCCTGAGAATCACACACAAACGACTTTAATACATTTTTTACTAATACTATGCAAACTCTTGCTAGCCACCTAGCTCCTGATACCTCTAAGCTACTCTTACCTACTTTAAATCCACCTTCTTTTCACTTACAACCAGTATCTACCTCCTTTATCCTATCACTGCTCCAAAAACTAAGACCTAGCACCCCCTCTGCAGATAAACTTCCTGCAGAATTCTTGCAAATTGGAGCCAAAGCAATTGCCTATCCTATTTCCATTCTGATAAATAGATCCATAAATGAAGGAATTTTCCCCTCAACATGGAAAATATCTCACATCATCCCACTACACAAAGGGGGTAAATCTAATGACTATTCTAACTTTTGCCCCATAGTACTTCTATCACCTATAGCTAAAATCATGGAAAAATGTATCCATAAGCAACTCCTTAACCACCTTCTGCAAAACAACCTACTTGCTAACTACCAACATGGGTTTAGACCCTCCCACCGTACTACCACAGCACTTCTCTCCTTTACCAACTCCATTAACTATAACCGCAACAATAATAACCTTTCATCTTCAGTCTTTATTGACTTATCTAAAGCCTTCGACATGGTTAACCACAAACTTCTGCTACATATACTTAAATCTCTCTCACTTGATCCTCTTTCCCTAACCTGGTTCACATCTTACCTTGAAAATCGTCAACAAGCAGTTCTTTGGAAAAATTCATTATCTAATCTCCTTCCTTTCTCTTTAGGTGTACCTCAAGGTTCTATCCTAGCCCCCCTTCTATTTTCTATCTATATTAACAACCTCCAATTAGCTATCCCAAATACTACCTGCATAAAATACGTAGACAATTCTACTATAATCTGCTCTGCTAAATCTCAAACTGAACTCCAAGTACTCACACAACAAGCCTTTACCACTGTCGAGCAATGGTTCTCTGACCACTGCCTACTCCTTAACCCCAAGAAAACCAAATTGCTCTTGTTCTCACCTTCCCGTAAATCAACCCCACTAGACTTCACTCTTACTTCCAGTGATAATACTCTTATTTCTCCAGATTCCACTACAAAACTTCTAGGAATTACTATTGACAACAATCTTAGCTTTGACTCTCACATCAATACGACAATAAAACTAGTGAATAAAAAAATTGGATCCCTTTATAGAATCAAACCCTTCCTTACACCTGAAACAAGAACCACACTAGCCAGATCTCACCTTATCTCTACTCTTTTATATGCTCGCCCCATATACACAAATCTTTCAAAAAACAAACTTAAGAAACTCTCAACATCCTACCACAACATTGCTAGATTTGCTACAGGTTCCCCATTTAGAAATCACCACTGCCTGAACCTAAAACAACTAGGCTGGCTAGAACTTCCTAACCAACTTCTACTTCAACAATTCTTAATAACTTATAAGATCCTACATCATCCAACTAAAACACCTATACTCTCCAACCTGATCTCACCATATAATAATTTGAAACAACTACGTTCTTCTAATAAATTACTTATAAAAATTACCAAACCCAATAACTCTTCAGGTGACTGTCTCTTTTCCAACTCTGTTGGAAAGAAGTTGAACAAACTTCACTCTGATATCCTAGCACTGTCTTCTCTCCCACTTTTTAAAAGACAAATGAAACTTCACCTAAAGAAATACTGGCTTTGCTCCTGCAATAAACCTGACTAACTCTGTGTCCTCCTCTCTATCTGCTTATGTTCCTTACACCTATGATATGATTGCCCTATTGTAGGATCCACTGAGAAATAGCTTATATGTTACATACTAACAAAAAAAAAAAAAAATTATGTTATTCTGCACATCTCTCTACGTTTAAATTTAGTTAATGCTCTGATTATGCTCTTCTCCTTTTGCTCTGTTTATAATGTTTTATTTCCTGTACTAACTACCTCTCCACTTAATATTGTATTGTATACCTTTGTTTAGTGGAGCTTTTCTCCCCTGGCCTCTATTGAAAATGGACATATATCCAGCTAGACTAGCCCGGTCAACAAATGTAAAATAAAATAAAAAAAATAAATAAATAAATAAGAAAGCAGTATGCACACTCACAGATTTAAACAGTGTTTATGGTAACTGAGGAGAAATAGCCAAGTAGTGGAATACTGGAATGGCTGTAAAGTGGGCTACTATGGGGTAGTAGGCGGTTGTCACAGGAGAGGCTGCTCTGTGGGGGCCTTGATCTATTACCCTGTGTAGGGGCCCCATTTGAGCTTCATCCAGCTCTGCATACACTAGTACCTCATTAAATATGAAACTTTAAACACACATTTTAGTTTGATATAACACAAATTCATGTTACTGCAGTAAAATCTCCTTTTACAGTGTGGAAGACTTTGTTCCAGAGCCACATCATTTATGATGTGTCCAGGTTTTAAATCTGACCCACCCATCAGACAATTTGCATTTTGTGGTAAGCAGCAGATTAACACTGTCGTCCTTGACCTGGTATTGTGGCTGTGTGAGGTAGTTGATTACTTCTTAAATATATATATAAAAAATAGAGAAAGTGAAGTGGAATTTTGCCTTGTGGCTGTTGGGTCGGTAGTTGGCTTGGTGGCTGGGACAATGTCTTCGCCACTGTGAAAGGCGATTGGATTAACAAGTGTAAACAAACTGATTGAGGGAAGAGTTAAAAGACTGTTTAGATGAGATGAATCTAGCATTAGAGAGGGCTGAGTTCCAGATAGTTGGAGGAAAGGCTGGATGAGGCAAAACTCCATTATATTGTTTATACTACAGTTAATCTTTACTATATACTAAGCATTATAATCTTTTTATACCATAATACTACTATTTCTATGTTAGCCTTCAGTACCTCTGGAATTAGAATGTGGCACATTCCTTTCAGGATGGTTACTCTCATTGTCCCGGTCCCCTTCAATAAATACATCACACCAAATGACATTTGACGACCTTTATTAAAATTTCATAACATAGCTTTGTTCACCAATTCATTAATTACAACTATTCATAATATAATTGATTCTAAATACAGCATAACATCCTTGTAATTTTAATCAGGGCAGCCTACCTACTCACCCTGCCTAGTAAGCAGGGTCCATACCTCTGCTTGCTTACTTTACTTATGAAGCAGCATCCCAACTCGCTTCATACACCATTCATTAAGTTACCTTCCACCAAATAAGCAGCATCCTTACCTCAGCTTGATTATCTATTCAGCAAGCTTCCTCCAACTACTCATTTTCCTTTCCCCAGATCCTTGAAATGAACATTCAGACACCAGATGGGGAACATAAGAGTGCAAGCCTATCCCTTTTCTCCACCAACCAGCCTGACCAGCTTCTTCCCCTCCCTTCTACCCAAAATTGTTCAACCCACTACTTCCCATAAAGGAAAAGGGTCAAGCCAAACATCATTTGGTGTACCCATCATCTGTAAAGCACCTTAGAATCCCATCATAAATCCACCTTGTCAAACCATTACTGAAACACACCCTAATGAAAGTAAAGTTGAATTACTGTGACCCCCACTGTACCACCAGAACATCCACACCAAGAGAATGCATACCCTTTTAGTCCACTTCCTTCAAAGCTGAAATCATGGCTCAACCTGAGCGGATTGACAACCTATAACCACAACAAAACCACAAACTACAACCTCTTGAACTCAAATTGACACCCAGTCAAAACAACTAGTATCATGTCTCACACCCAGGACCCTGTCAACTGTAGCATATCACCTTAGCTAGCCCACCTACTATCTAGTTCTGGATGTGGATCAACTCAATTACTGTACGGAATAGTCTAACTCCAAAACTTTAATGTCTTAACCTTAGATGGCGGAAAAACAGCACCCCAAGGAAGTACTCTACATGCCCAGCCATAAACACCCCCAATTCACTCATTACCAAACCATCTTAACCCCTGCTTGTACCTGGCCTTTCCCCTCGAAAGCTCTCTTTCTTTATGTTACCTATACCACTAGTAGGCAATTAACACCTGTCCTACAGTGCCTTATCCTGCAACCAAGCTTCCTTTAAACCAAGTTTCCTTTAAACCTTTTAACTCCCCTGTAAAAACACAACCAGTTTCTAAAACTACTCCAACACAGTCACCTTCCTACCATGTTTCCTAAAACCCTATCTACAAAATTCACCCAAACCCCAAGTGAAATGATCCTTGTGCTATTCTATAAAACTTAACCTGGTATGTAACATTAACACTGCCTACCCAAGGGACAAATTTGTCTCCCCCAAAGATACCATACATTAGGACCAAAATCCAGCATCCTGTCCAACACCTCATTGGCCCTTCCCCCACATACGGTTCAAACAACTGGATGAGTGAATACAACAACTCCAAGGTTCTAAGAAAGCAAGGATTGAACTTCACTGGGTTGCAAAAGCCATTGAGCTGTAGCCTAAGTTTGTGTGCTCCTATGAATATCATGACTCTACTCATCCTGTGGGATCCCCACAGTCCCCATAAACCATCCCCAACAGTTTTCACCTTGGCCCCCCCTACCTACCTCTTCCTTACTTGCCCCCTATACCAATGAAATAATCATCTCCCACTAGTTAAACACAGACCTCTAACATGCCTTACTAAGGTGATTACTCAGACCCTCCTTGTGCCCCATTCCAGTGGCAAGAACATCCATCCTATCTAAACATCACCTTTCAAATCCCCTTTCAAGCCACTGCATGATCCTTTTGCATTTCAGCAATTTCCTTCAGTAACTGTTGCCCACGTGTGCTCCCCATGTGTAAACTCCTTGCTTGCCACTGCTTCCATCATCTGTGAATTCACTGTGTATCACCACAACTGGTACTCGGCACACCACTCTCTACAAAAAAAGGAGAAAAGTAAACCCTCTGATATGTAAAGAGAAGGCTCCCCCTTATACCCACCTATTCCAAATTACAGTCTCAGCATTCCAAGGCCCCATATGCAAGAAAGAAAAAGACATGTAAATCATCAGAAATGCATAACACACATTCCAAGACATCTTGAAGGACAACCTATCCTGCCAACCCAGGAAGGAATGTACCACTGCCACTCACATCTATGACAATGCAGTGATAACTGAAGCTATGCTTCCAATAACCCTATCAAATACCCAAGATAAATTGAACTATCAGTCCAGTATGTTAAAACTAAATCCCACACATGAAGGGACCAATCAATATCTACAATCCAGGTAACCTTGTGATTCCAGTCCACCTCCATTAGCACCCTGTAAAAGCTAAGCTAACTTATATTGTAAAGCCATCTACCTAGCTCTTAACCTTCCATCTCCAAATGAGGCACACTAACCAACATAATGTGGAATAAATGGACACAACACCGCAAACTTAACAATAGCTGTTAATCGTACATACGCACACACACACACACACACACACACACACACACACACACACACACACACACACACACACACACACACATATATATATAAGGTCTATGTTAGAGCAAAAAGACATGTGCGCGAATACGTAAATGTCAAATCGTATAGGGCGAAGTGGACTTAGAGCGAAAGTTGAAAACCACAAAAATGGAAATATCGAATTTCCATGGTTGGCCTGTCTGTGGATTAGCTGCTTAAGGTAAGTGTTGGATAGTTACAGAGTTTAAGATAGGGTGCGGGTTAAGGTAAGTGCTTAGATAAGTAATGTATGTTAGATTTAGTGTAGGGTTAGAGGTAGGGTTTTGTTAAATGTATGTATGTAGGTTATTTATTTTGTTTGTGTATATTTTCATAGGGGAAATGTGCGGTAGTTACGGACCTTAGGGTTAGAGAGGGGTTAAGGATAGTGCATAGATAGTTTTGTATGTGGGGTTTAGTAGTTTTGGAGGTAGGGTTTTGTTAAATGTATGTATGTGGATTAATTGTTTTGTTTGGGTGTATGTCTGTAGGGGACATGTGCGGTAGTTACGGACCTTAGGGTTAAGGAGGCATTAAGGAAAGTGCATAGTTAGTTGTGTATGTGGAGTTTAGTGTCAGGTTAGAAGTAGGGTTTTGTGCTTTACTTTATGTTAGAAGTAGAGTTTGGTTAGTGTATGTATGTGGTTTATTTATTTTATTTGGGTAGGTAGTATATAGGTAGTGGTGGGGTTGGCCGACTATGACAGTTAGTTTTTTTCTTTTTCGCTGTTTAGTGCGTTCGGGATTTTTGTGTTTCGCGGTATAGGGGGTCGATATTTTGCTATTCGCTCATAGGGTTTTTCGCTTTCATAATATAGACCCATATATATATATATATATATGTATATATATATATATATATATATATATATATATATACATATATTTATAGATGTATATCTATTTATATATATCTATATAAATATATATATATATATATATATATATACACACACACACACACACACACACACACACACACACACACACACACACACACACACGCGCGTGTGTGAGGGGTGTTGCCTTCACCGCCGACCTCCAACACCACACCACTCCATGCAAACAGGAGCAAGTCTGAATGACCCCATGAGGAGCTGCCTACATTCCCAAAAAACAGAAATGAACAGCTAGGAGACACTTATTTAGCTAGGTATTTTTTATTTATTTTTTTTATTTATTTAGATATTCATTCCCCCATTCATGCTTGTTACCTGGATGTGCAGCGAGGCACCAACCTGGGAAAACCTCCACTTTAAGACCCCTGCCAACAACATTGATATAACTGAAATGTTGGACCCACTCCACTTCCCACATGTACACGCCAAAACGTCTGCCTCCTTCACACAGCTCAGACTGAAAAGATGGAAAACTCAACCTATGCACACTGAATCCATGCACCAAAGAAAGTTAAGAAACAACTCATCAACCTGCAGAAAAACATCCGCAACCCTGCAGCTCACCCTGAATGTGAACCAAAACCAAGGACAACAAAATAGTTAGAACAATCACTCTATATGTCCCAGCTACTCAACCAGGATTCCCCTTCAGAAAGAGCAAACTCCACCAAAACACAACATCAACAAACATTGATCACAGAACAAAGTCGATAGAAACAAGAGACCTATAAAGTCAATTAAGTCTGAAATGAGGAAATTATTGTTTGCAAGTACATTAAACCAACATTAGATTATGTAATAACAATATGGAACCTTATAAGAAGACAAGCATGACTCAGTTGGAAATTCTACAGTGGAATTAAGCCAAGGGCATTCATTGGCATGAACATGTAAGTTATTCTGAAAAACTAAACTATCTGAACGTGTGCAATGCCACATACAACTATGTAAGATAAGACTGTCTTCAGGTATATAGGTTCTGGTATACAGGGCATTTAGAGACAACTACTTCTAGAAGTGTTCTGGGGATATCAAGGAGTGGTAGAAAATCATCAAACAACCTACACAGAATATTATATAGGAATGGGAGATGTACTAACTGGTTCTTTGTCAGTAGCTGCTGCATAAACTAGAAAGCAAGCACTAATGTACAAATGTTCAAAACAAATTGGGCACATAGTGTGAAGGACTGTTTTTATACATTGTCAAGCTAGGATGCCATTGTTGATCATGCCTGAAATACTTTGTATATATGCATGTATGTAGGCATGTATTATATACCTGTCCTTTCTTTTTCAGTTTAGAAGACCCTGGACACTCTTAGTACCTAATGACTATAAAGTTTTTCATCCAGCATACATTTCAACTTTCTGTCTCTTTCAGATCACTACATCTTAAGTCTTGTAAACAGAAAATATGTATAACTTCTTTGTCTATTTCACAAAAGTGTACCTGCATGTTGAAAACTTTTTACTGTGCATATAGCAGATAATAGTGAAAATGGATTTAATTGCTGCCTTTTCATACCCACATTTATCAATGTCTTCTTGTTATAATTTCCTTTCCATTTGCTCAACTTTTGTCTGAAACAAGATTGTCAAACTCTAACTAGTGTGAACAGAGAGCTTCAGACACACAAATTGAAGAAGGGATCAAAACTGCTCTGCATAAACATTATACGTATTAGTCATAATACACAGCCATGGAAATGAATGCAGCAGTCAAAGCCATAGCAATTTTACAAAATAGAATGGTTGTCAATTAAGAAAGTACGTTTATAACTAATGGAGGCGAACATTAAAGGTTCCAACAAAGAACAAATGGAAGGCATAAGGACAAGTAAGACTGTCATAGTAGTGGTAGCAAATAATCAAAAAAAACATGAACTGGAATTGTAAGGAAAAGCATAACAGAAAGTTGTCCCGATCCCCAACACAACACACCAAATGACTGTTTAAATCATTTTGACCAAAGAAGAAGGGATTTTACCAGTGTAGAATTCTTCCCATTGTCATTTTGTTCCACAGTTTCATCCGGACACACCACAAAACTCCACACACTCCCCTTCGGGCCAATGCCCAGCACCACACCACACATGCACTGCAGCAGCTGCCACTCCATTCCACTTGAAGCCCACGAAAGTGTCAGCTAAAAGGAAATGCCCCAACTGGCACTGGGGCTCCTCCAAAGTCAACCAACAAAATGCAAACTTCTGGGCAGCAACAGCCCTGAACTGCCCCAAAACACCACGCCACTGGACCAACCTCACCTTCGGTGAAGAACCGTCTCAGAAACACCATCAGCCACCCTGCATCTGTAACCACGACACACACCAACTATCACCTCCACCGTGCATGCGCGGCAATGGCCAGACCGACCAGCTCAGAGCCTGGCAAACCACTCATGACTTCACTAAGAAACAAAATGCCATGAGGTTATAAACAAAATGATATTCAATATTCTGAGTTATTCCTGACTTCTGAAATAAAATACATGATTTCAAAATAAAGTATTCCGAGTCAAGAGATTTATTTTGTTATTTTTCACAGTCTTAGTTAAGACAGGCATAATTATTTTCTCCAGAGTAAATGGCTGACTGACTAACTGAAAGTCGCCTGCAAACATACTGAGTAACCTACAAAATGAGTGCTGTTTTACTTGTTGAGGTTGCAAATACAGCCGTATATTTCTTGATGTGAAGATTAATTTCATACTGTAGCCCATTAATCTGAGCGCAAACCAAAACAGAAAGCATAGCAACACAAGGTTATACACCAACAGCAATCCCACCATTGGCCAAACCAGTGACCACGCCAAGCCTCCCAAAACAAATCTCAAGTTTTTCCTTTTTTTTTTTTTAAACAGAACTCCACCCAACTAGAGGATGCAACCCTCCTAACAGCAATAAAACCCCTGCTCCACTTGCACAACTAGGGTAGGAAAGCCTACTTGCCTGCTGAGTGAGTCCCTCATGTCTGAAGCTCACGAGTCAGCACCGCCCATCATCCATGACTTCAGTGATCCCAATGCAGCCACAACAGTCCTGAAAACCCAAAACACGCCACCCCCAATGAGCTGAGAACACCATCAGCAAGCAAAAACGAAAATCACATATATTTTTTTTTTTAATAAACTGCGCAACTGAAGACACAGCAAAACCCCCACGCTCCCTTGACTGGACTGAACCAAGTTATCATTACCACCATCATCTGGAATTGAGCCTCACTCACCTCCTCCATACCCCACCACTTTAAGGCCTACCAGATCACTCTTCCCTTCAGGTTGTCACAGACGAGAGCCTACTGTAGCAAGTTCACGCCAAAATGTGCTTGCTTAACCCAGCTACACTAGACTAAACCCCTTAAGCCCCTACACTTCCCTGTCTCATTTCCTCCCAACCATATCTGTTTCTACTTAGCCCTTTCACCTCCCCAACCCACTTAACTCCCCCTAATAACAACCTAGCCCCCCATGAAGATGTCCTGAAACAACTTGGTTTGTTGCCAAGCTTCATTTGTCCATTTGTGTTATTTAATTGTGAAATCATGCTCTTATACACTATTCAGCAGTTCTTGGAATGTCATCACCAGCAGTCTGTAGTTTTCTATTGTCAGCATCTGAAGTCATATGATCAGGTACTTTGTAGTTTCATCATAACTATCATGAGTTTCCTTTTTTTTCTTGCTGCTGGCTTTGTGTTTATTTTCTTCAGGTTGAGCCTCCGACAAGCAGTGGCCAGATCATGTCAGATATTTGGGAAAGATGGGAGGATTTGACAGCCCAGATGAAGGCACTTCTTGATGAGATATCGATGGAGCAGAGGCAGTCCAGATCTGAAAGTGTCAACTTAGGTAGAAGGGCATGTAGTAACTTGATGATGCAGGAACCGAGTGATACATCTCCTCCAGTCAAGCATGCCAGATCTCACAGTAAGAATGGGTGTTACATGGTGATGTGTGCTCCTCCCAGTATAGTGGTCATGCACGTGGGACAGTAGAGGTGACAGGTAATTTATCTGACTTAATGGGTACAGAAGAAAAGTACAGTCAGCAGATTAATGTTTGGGTACATTTTTGATATTTTATTTGAAGTTAATAAAATCAGATTGTTTGATTGGTTTGGAGAGAGGGGTTTTCAAGATGGAAATGGGTCTGAGGTTAATGGTGCTTGGTCAGCCCAGGACTATGGATGACTAATTACAGGTGGGCCACTTCTTTTTCATGAGGAAAAGAATGGGGGCCATTTCCAAGCAGACAGGCAGCTGCGGTCTTTCCAGGTTCAGCCATTATTTCACATATACTACAGACATTGAGAGATAAGGTTTTGAAGACAGAGATTATATTGATATTTTTGATTTGGTCAGCAATGAAGCTTCTAATTTTTGATGGATGCACAGATCACTAGCAGCAAAACTTTAATCACAGCCCTGGCAGTTTTGGGTAAGAGGCAAGCAGGTAAGGCCTGGATGAACAACTGGGATAACTGGGTAGCTGGGTTTATTTGTTTGATGGCCATCTTAGTTAAGAATGATCCTACTCAGGTTTTGCCTCTGTCAAGTTGGCCGGCTGCTTATGGTACAATCAGAACTTTAAGAGACTCTTCTCTCCAATGGGAAGAAAAGCATATATATATTTGGTTGAGTGTCATGGGAGGCAGGCCTAGGGTCTCCAGTCAAGTCCGGGACTCCATTGAAAACGGGTTCTTTTTGGCCCAATGGACTATCCTGGTAAACCAACTGCAAATAAATAAATAAATAAATAAAAATATATATATTTGGTTGAGTGTCATGGGAGGCAGACCTAGGGTCTCCAGTCAAGTCATTTCAGAAAAGCATCCCTAATACCACTAGATCATTTTGGGCATTTAACAACAGTTTCTACCTGTGGCTAGCCTGTCATTTTCAGTATATGTGCACAGCCAGTGGTAAGTGGGCATCCCATGCTCAGGTGCTGGTCAAATGAAGTGGCAACAGGGGAGCATAGTTTGACTTTACCAGAGGGTTGAACAGCTGGAGGCTCTCTAGATAATTACCCGGGGGGGGGGGGGCTCAACCATTTTGTAGTGGAAGGGGGATCTTTGGTTTGGATTCCCTGTGGAAAGTAAGCCTACTCCCTTTCCTGTTAAATCTGATGTTTTGTTTTGTTTATTGGTAGGTTACCACAATCATTTTCTTAGGCAAGAACCTTTTGAATTATTTTCAGTTGGGTTTGCATTAAAGGCTAGAGCAGTGCCTCCGTTTCAGACTTGCAGTAACCCATGGTCCATTAAAGACAAAGTCAAGGCTACTTCTTGAGAAGGAGACTCTGGTGGGCAGAGTTTTGGGCCCATTTTCTACTCCTCTGGTCCCCCACTGTTACATTTCTTGCTTGGGTTTAGTAGCTAAAAAGACCCTGGTCAATGCAGACTCGTTCATCACATGTCTTCTCCTGGCAGCTCAGTCAATAGCAGTATCAGGATGGGGGATACATAGGTACAATATGTCATGATACAGGATGCCACAGACAGCATTCAAACATTTAGAGATCCTTGGTTGAGTGATGTTGATGTTGAGTTAGCCTTTCATTTAAATTGTATTCATGCAACTGACTGGGGGTTCCTGGGGATGAAGGTGGATGGGACTTTTTAATGGATACAGCCATGCCCATGGGATGTTCTGTGGCTTGTTTCACTTTCCAGAAATGTTTAGTTCTACATTGGATTTGACAGCAAAGGGCCCTAGAATAAACAGCAATCCACTATTTGGAAGATTTTTTTATTTATTGGGGAGGGTATGGCAGGGGAAGAAATAGCCCTCAGAACCTTTGTTGAACTGTGTGGGGTACTGAGTATCCTGCAGGTGGAAGGCAAAACTAAGGACCCACTAAGAACATTGTGTTTCTTAGGACTGAAAACTGATGTTTCTATCTTTGTGTTCAGACCTCTCTTGGATAAGGCAGAACAACTTAAAGAGGTAATTTGTCAATTTTTGGACTTTAAGAAGGTTAGAGTATATTGGCTCATGGAGCTTCTGGGCATCCTCAATTTTGCATGTCAGGCCTGCCCTCCTTTAGGAGTTTGGTCAACCTTCTAAGAGGGGAACAACAGAAGCATCCCCTAGTCAGAGTGATGGGGAGGGTCAAGGAGGACTTGTTTTTTTTTGGAAGCTCCTTCTGGCCAACCATAGTGGTAGTGTTTTTTGGCAGAAGGATCAGACATCATCAGCGTGGGTTCAATTGTTCACAGATGTGTCAGAGGCTCTAGGAATGGGTGCCTATTGTCAAGGCAGATGATTTTATTCCACGAGCCTTCTATGTGGAATGATCAGGTTAGTGGTTTTCCATTGTGAAAACCTTTGTGCACGTCTTGAACTAGAGGACATATAGGGCTCCTAGAGCTCAATCTTTACTCAGGCATTTCATGTTACAGTGTTTGAGAATTAATTTGTCCTTAAGAGCTGTTCATGTTCTGGGTCAGTTTAATGTATTAATTGAATGCATATATCATTTACAAATCAAAAGTTCAGGGAACTGGCTCCAGAGGTGTGCAAAGATCTCACTCCTCTTATGGACTCCATTTGGTTGATTGGAGAAGAGTAGTAGCCTACTTGATTTTGGAGTATTGGGTGATGAGCACCAAGAGGTTTTATGTTTCCTCTATTGCAGCCATTTTACTGTTTGTTAAGGAACTGCCTGTAGGTATCATGATTTGGGCCCCATCACTTATTTCCTAGTTTTTGGTTTCCAGGTGCTGTTGGAATGAGGCTGTTAAGACTGTTCAAATCCACCTGGCGGCCCTCCATTTTTGGGCTAGGAGATTGGGTCTCTCAAATTTCATCAAAGATTGGCAAGTGGTTATCTTGGTCAATGGTTGGGGTAAGAACTTAGGCAGGGTCTCAACTGTTCATATTCCTATTGAGCTAAATATAGTGGACCATTATTCAAGGTATTTATATTATTATGCCCCACGCTTTACTTTGTCACTCTGGCTACTTGAATGTATTGGGGGGCTTTTAGAGATGGAGAATTGTTGCCTACCCTTAAGTGGGGTATATTTCTGACATCATATTGGCGTTCCTGTATAAATCCAAGATGTACCAGTTAGCTAAGGGATGCCTAGTTAAGTTGGAGTGGATCTCCATTCCTTTGTTATGTACTGTGCATTGTGGTCAGTCTCTGTTCCAATTCTATGCCCCTATCTTTCCTGCTGCATTGGTGTTTCAAGAGGGGCACAATACACCTATGACTCCCCAAATGTTTTGTTTTGTTCTGCACAAAGATCTCCATGTGCAGAACATGTCTGGCTTAGGCATCTCCCTGTACTCCTTTTGTATCAGGAGGACCTCTGATTTAGCTACAGATGGTCACTCTATTGAAGAGGGTTGTGCATTGATCTTCTGGCATTTTTTTAGTTGTGTAAGATAATTAGATTATGTCTTTTATGTTTCAGGTATAGCTCAAGTGGTCATGCTAGGACATTTTTATGTTTTCAGGGTGGTTAGAGAGGAACTACTTGGGCCAGTGAATTAAATTTAGGTCTTTATCCTTCCACCTTTGAAGTGATTTGGAAATGTTTCCTAGGAATAAGGTATTCTCAGCTTTGGTCTTGTTTAAAGGAACTGATTCATGTGCTTAGCATACCTCAATTAATTGTTTTACACATTAGAGGTAATGATGTTGGCTGACTGCCAAAGGGAAGACTCTTTTCAGAATTTTTTAGAATGTTATTGTGCATGAAAACTACATGCCTATGGGGTCTTTATTTGCTGGTTGACTATGATTCAAATACTTTCCTGGCCTTATTTTATTCTTCCTGGAATTTTGGGAAGCTCTCTGAAATAAGCTAACCATCAAGTGTGTTGAGCAGCCCCGGCCTTCAGTTACCATGTTATTGAGCATTGAGACTTGCAAGACAAAGACCCTATTAGCTTTCTTTTCGATGGTTCAGCAATCTGGTATGAGACTTGCCCTGCTCAATTTGTACTCTTCCTTGGGTGTACAGGATATTTTCTCATGGCTATCAATATTATTAGTATGTTCTTATTTACTTAGCATATTGTGACCACAGGAAAGGGGCTGGGGGCAGACTTTGCCTGGTGTGCTGTGGAGGTGGGATTTATCCCTCACCTTTGATTTCCCCCAGGCTTTCCTGGGCATAAAATGGGCTTTTCTACTTGTTTATTGTGGGGTATGACTGGGTGTTTATGCTGTAATCTTTAGTGGATATGAGGATAACAGTTGTGATATTTTTAAGGTGCCAGGTGAATGAATGTTTTATGTCGCCTAGTCATGCTTAGTTTCATGGTGTTGGAAGTTTCATGGCATATTTATTGTCCTATAATTGTTCAGTATGGGTATTACAATACAGAAGGTCACAAAGGTAAACTGATGTGGGTTTTCTTTAGTGGATATGGGACAATTGCCTTTTGCAGCATGGAAGACATTGTCCTGGAGGCATATCACTTATGCTGTGTCCAGGATTTAAATCCAAAAACACTCACCACAAGCTTTAGATTTTGTTGCTAGCAGTGGATTAATGCTCTCCCTTCCCCCTTTAGCCCTTTCTGTGGTCTATGGAGGCAATATTTATCCATCCCCCTTTGTTTTCCCCCTGCTTTTCTATGCATAATAGGGGTGCTATTATGTTTACTGTGCAGTCAAAGTGGGTGTTTATGCTGTACTCTTTGGGGATATGTGGATAATAGTTGTGGCATTTTAAGGTGCCAGAATGGATGAACCTTTTATGTCACCTCTTCATGCTTAGTTTCATGGTATTGGAAATTTCATGGCATTGTTATTGTTCTGCAGTTGTTCAATATGGCTGTACCAATAAAGATGGTCACAAAGACAAACTATTGTGTGTTTTCTTTAGTGGATCTGGTGCAATCTAAATGACTACATTTAAAACTGCAAAGCTTTGTTCATTATATTCAAGAGACTATTTAGATAAATGCTACATAACAGCAAAATGCTAAGTATAAAAGGTTCATATGAGGTTAGAAGGCTAGCAGTGCTAGAGCCTTTGCAAGCCTAGCCATGAGAATCCCAAGTATCCCCATTTCTTCTTTTTGGGTAATTCGTACAACAATTTTATGAACAGACCAGGCCTATGATCAGCCCTGGCTTCCCCTGTCCACAAGGGACATGGGTGCCACCCCAGGGGTGAATTTTTGCTCTCCTATCATCCAAATATCGAGCTTGCATTTGAATAGGGTCAGTAAGGAGCTCTGCTTTACGTGAATAGGAGTCCATTCCAGAGAAGTGGCTGTCTTTGGGAGACATATCTGGCTCTCCAGCATGTTCTGTTAATATCATAAGCTAGGCTGAGATCCCTAGAGCGAGTGACTTTTGAGCCATTTGACTTGTGGATGTGCATCATTTCCATTAGGGCAGGGTCAGAGATTGCCCTATAGGCCAGGCACAAGTCACTTTGCAGTAGCCTATAAGATACATAGTAAAGGGACAGGGCTTTCAGCCTGCCCACAGAGCTCTTGGTTTGGAGTCCCTGTATTTTCTTAGTGAGAAACTTTTATGTTCTTTACAGCTGCTGCAGGTGTCTGGTGAGGTGCATGCAAAAGGGTGCATAATAATCTATTAGTGGTCTGATGAGGTTCGAGTACAGTGGAGTTATAACATCCCTTGGCCTGAATGCTATGCCATTACTTATGAGGTATGCTATGTAGAAGGCTTTCCTTACCACTGTTGAAATGTGGTGGTTGAAGTTCAGATTGCTATCAACCTGTGCTCCCAGATCTCGCACCACTGGGTTGAAACTCAGGGGGGTGTTGTCAATATTGTAATTTGTAGGGAATTCTGTTTTTCCAAGGGAATATTAATGCATCATTTTTTGCATTTAGTTTTAGACCATGGCTTTGACACCAATCATTTGTTTGTGTTAACCCTTCTTTTAATATGTTGGCATCACTGAGGAACTCAGTGATTACTCCCAGTTTGCAATCATCAGCAAACTTGGTGATCCAGAGGGCATCTACTTTGGCCTGGACTTCTGAGAAATAAATGTTAAACAGTAAGGGGCCTAGCAAAGACCCCTGTGGTACTCTACTGATGATGGGTCTACTGGTGGAGGTGGATTCAACAATTCTGACAAAGCGTGTTCTGTTGGTGAGCCAGTTGGCTACCCATCTAGTAAAATAAGGGTTAATCCCTAACTGGCAGAGTTTATCAATGATGCCAGATTGGGAAATTGAGTCGAAAGTCTTGGCATGGTCAAACTAGGCTATGTGCACTGTCTTATCTTCGTCCATGGCTTTGATGACATTCTGAAAGTAGTCTACCAGGTTTAATAGGCATGATCTATCCTTAACAAAACAAAACTGTGTTGGGTCCATCGTTTGGTGGTCATCTATATCTTGTTGATAAGGTCCACAATGATTCTTTCCATGGCCTTGCTTCTGTAGTTTGAAATTTATGGCTAATGCAAAACTTAGTTAGAGGAAAAGTATCATATTTTTTATTTGCATTTTATTCCAAAAAGTGAGAATTATCCTAGTATTGCTTGTAGATTTATTTTGTTTTTTATGAAGGCATCACATTTCCTTGTCACTGATGCAGTTTGTTGTACAGTACCTGCAGATACATAGGAACAGTTTAGTAGAAAAGTTTTATATCTTCATGTTGGAATTGTAAACTATCTTTCAATATTGTTGCCAGAATTATCATAATACTGTTTGTAGATGTTATTTTTTTGTCTATATCTTTAGTTCTTGCATGAAGTTTTTTTTTTTTTTTTTTAATGAAGTCATCACATTTCCTGGTCACTGAAGCAGGTTATTGAACAATACCTGAACATACATATGGATGGTTCAATAGTAAAGATTTATTTCTTCACGTTGGAATTGTAAACTATCTTTCAACATTGTTTTCTTTTCCAAAGATGTAATAATAATATTTTAGACAATGGGCAAACTGTACATCAGCACCCTGATTGGAAAACGAACATTCTCCAGCAGGGTATTAATGTACAAGTAATGAACAATGAAAAATGAGTCCGTTGCTACACAGCAGCTTATCAAGCTGCCGTGGAGCTCAGATTACCAACAAATTAACGTCTGACATTACTTTTGTACTCACTAAGCAGTGCATTTGCTGTTTAGCGAGTGTAAAAAAAAAAAAACAGAAAGAAGTGAATTTATGTGTGTGTGTGTGTGTGTGTGTGTGTGTGTGTGTGTGTGTGTGTGTGTGTGTGTGTGTGTGTGTGTGTGTGTGTGTGTGTGTGTGTGTGTGTGTGTGTGTGTGTGTGTGTGTGTGTGTGTGTGTGTGTGTGTATGTGTGTGTGTCAGAAAGCAGTCTTGTGTGAGCAAATGCGTGTATGAAAGCAGAAGAGACTGTATATGAAAGACAGAGAATGAGCTGTCTATAAAATTGTTGTGTTTTATTTACTTTTCTTTTTTTCAGCTCTATATTATTTTTTTTATATATTTTTAATGTAAAATGCTTACTCCAACACCATTAACATATACTACAGAAAGTTGGAAACATTAGGCGGAGGAATTATTTTACTTCAAAAATATACAAAAAAAAAAAAATATAGTACTTAAAAAAATAAGTAAGTAAAACACAACAATTTTATAGAGTCCATTCTCTAAGCACAACAATGCCCTCCAGGGTGGGTGTTGATGTTTAACTAACCCCCTTCTAGAGTTGCTTACTTATTATTCAGCTTTTCCAGCATTGACACTTAAGATAATTAAGAGGCAATGCCTTCTGTGTGGAGTCTGCATATCCTCCCCGCGGTTGGGTGGGCATTCAAAAGACATGCGTAAATGGGCGTGCCTTTGTTGAAGGTTGAACGTCGAGCTGGCACCTCAGCATTCGTGAAAATCTACTGACAATAATTGGCAGACCGGAGTTCCGCTGTGGTGACCCCTAACCTGGAAAAGCTGAAAGACAACAACAACTGAAGATCTCTAATTAGATTTGTTTCCCTTTAAATGAAGTGATAACCTGTATTTTAACTGTTTAACATATTTTATGGGCATTATCTATGTTACCTTGAATCAATCAATGTACTATGAGTTCCAGTTCCAGGACTTTCTGTTTTTTTTTTAGTTTCTAATTATGGTATGATTCAAAAGTACAACATAAAAAAGAAGAAAACATTTTGCACTGGGTCAAGCTGTCTTTCAATCTCTGTGTGAGGTAATTCCCACCTATCCATCTTATTTATATACACTAACTCAACAATTTCATAACAATTGCAAAAGAGGAAAACATCATCTGCAGCACAAAACAGATATAAAAAGTCAATGTATTGCTATCTATCTGCAATGGAAAAAAGGAAGAAAAAAACACTGTCAAATGTCATTTGCTACACCTACACTAGTAAGGATCGCCTTTACTAAGTTCAAGAAATTTGAGACATTTACAGATGTTAGAAAAGCTTTAATAATTTAGTCTTCCCTAGTTATTAGACAGTATACCAGAATTTCAGTCTTATTCAGGAATAAGACACATACTAAAAAGTATTTGTAAACTCAAAACTGCTACTGTACTATCAAAAAGCTTCAAGGATAGAAGCCTAATAAAAAATGACCAAGTTCTTGTATTTCCTCATATCAACTTTTACTTTTCACTAAGTGCTGCAGCACTACATTGAAATTGACTTGTACTTCTCATTAAGTACTGCAGCACTGCACTGAAATCGACTTGTACTTCTCACTAAGTGCTGCAGCACTGCACTGAAACTGACTTGTACTTCTCACTAAGTACTGCAGCACTGCACTGAAATTGACTTGTACTTCTCACTAAGTGCTGCAGCACTGCACTGAAACTGACTTGTACTTCTAACTAAGTGCTGCAGCACTGCACTGAAATTGTCTTGTACTTCTCACTATGTGCTGGAGCACTACAATGAAATTGACTTGTACGTCTCACTAAGTGCTACAGCACTGCACTGAAATCGATGTGTACTTCTCACTATGTGCTGCAGCACTGCACTGAAATCAACTTGTACTTCTCACTAAGTGCTGCAGCACTGCACTGAAATCATCTTGTACTTCTCACTATGTGCTGGAGCACTACACTGAAATTGACTTGTACGTCTCACTAAGTGCTACAGCACTGCACTGAAATTGACTTGTACTTCTCACTAAGTTCTGCAGCGCTGCACTGATACCCCCTTGATTGCCTCTGCCTGTAACAAAATTACGTTCATTATGAAAACACTACTTGTACCTCCAATGCATTATTATTGTAAGTCCAAACCCAAAGGACACAGATGAAAGGATCACTGTTCTATCATGAAGCCTAGATTAAAGGACTCAAGTCCTATCTTGAACACTATAATTTCTGTGACCCAGGAGTAATTCTATATAAGCCAAGGAGTGTAAGTCAAATTATCTACACTACACTGATTACTTTCTTGTAAATTAAAACAGTTATCATCTGCTGGAATTTTTAAACTTTAAAATAAACTAATAACGTTTTTTTTTCCCTTTCCCTAGATTGCTACAAAGCATACAGCGATGCTAGTGGCATCCCTGTCTCAGAGAGATTCTACCCAAAGACTTTAACTCACTGTTCTCTTTTGCGTTGCATTCCTTTGCTTAATGCTGACAACTTTCAGGATTATGCCATTCTCTAGGATTCTCCCTAGTACACGCTTCTCCACACTTTGCCAGAAATACATCCTTCATCTAATGATTTGTATTATTACTTGCCTTTATTGCCTATTTTTGTCTTATGGACAAATTAAGTAAATCCCAATAGAAGTGCCAGAATCATGACAATAACCGTGCCTCAATTTACAGTTCTTTTATCAGATAATTTATGCTCAGAATATAATGCACCTGGCATCCAGCCTCCTATCAGTGGACTCAAGTATTTCTTAATATTATTCTGAACAGCTGCTTTGCAATCTGGAAATTCATGAGTTCAGACACATGATGTTCTTATATTTTTTCATGTGTATCTTGAAAACTTCCATAGAGCTAGATCTTGCAAAACAGAGTAAGTGGTGTACTTCATCTTAATATTTAATAAATAATAAATATTTAATGTGATTGCATAGCATGAAAACATATATAATGCTCTGATTCATTTTAACTTATAACAGCAGTGAAGTAAACAAACATAAGCCATTTTCTAGAATTTTGGCTTAAGGTTTATACCTGCATTTTTGCTCTTCTTTTGCTAATGGCATAGTTACATTCATTGCTCTAACATATATCTTATTCTAGAAATCTTGTCATTAATCCTTATGTACCCAGGAAAACTTATCTATAACCTCTTCCACCATAACTTTAATAATAATTTAGTATGAGTAGAATCTGGCTAAAACTCATACTCCAGTGCAGTCTTAACTTCTTTGCCTATGTGTTTTCTGAAAGCATAAAGGATTGCTGTTATTTTGATTGTTATCACTATCATCATCATCGTCATGATCACCAGTAATGCAATCACCATGTTCGTCCTCATGGATTATCTTTATCAATGCTGAATGTGCATCAGCAATCCTTTTACTTTGCCATATCGAAAACAAATCAAGGAAGGCCAGGTTGTAATGACTGTGTCCACAAATCATTTGATTACAGTTCAGATAAGCTTTACTTTTTTGCAAACCTTTTTCAGATGAATACAAATTTAAAAATCCACTTAAATAACCAATTAAAAATCATGACTTCCAAAAGCCAATCAAATTAGTACAAAAGAAATCCCCACACAGGTTTAAAGACGTAAATACATTCAATTATAAAACCTTTCTTTTTCTAATGTATAAAAACCTTCCATATCTAAAAAGATAAGTAAATTGGATTGAGCCTCATTATGTTAAAACTGATTTCTCTCCAATAAATCATTACTGCTATGTCTGCATTTTTTGAGCCTTATTTATAAAAGTGGGGCAGTAGATAATATACTCATTCAGCCGCAGACAGTTATATGTATTCCAATAGATCAGCCAGTACAGTTCCCATAATTCCAATAAAGCTGGCCATGGGCTGCCTCTAGGGTCAGGTTTAAGTCTCTCTAATATTGTAAATTTAAACATATTTTGATGATAATCCATTAATAATGCCCTATGAAAAGACATTATGGTTTTGTCCACAATATATGTTTAAATTTACAATATTAGAAATCAAGTGTGTGTTTCTTCTTCATTTTTGCATTACTTTGCCATTTATTTATTTATTTATTTATTTATTTATTTATTTATTATTTAACATTTGTTGACTGGAAAGTCTGATTAGGATAGAGCCAATTTTCAGCAGAGGCCCAACGAGAAATGCTCCAGCCACATGTCTTTGGAATGTGGGAGAAAACCAGAGCACCCGGAGGAAACCTATGTGAATGCAGGGAGGATGTGCAAACTCCACACAGAAGGTACCCCATCTGAGATTTTAACTGGAGAACCTCTTGCTGTGAGTTGACAACTTTAACTGCTGTACCACTGTGCCACCCTATAATTGCATGCTGTCCATTGACAGGCATTTCAAGGCACTCACGCTAAGTTATGTAGGCCATTGACCATTCTCTAATAAAGTACTTAATTCTATCTCTACCCATCTGTTGAAATTTTCATATTTCCAAAGATTATCCCTAAGGAAGAGAAGCAGATTACATTAGAAAAGCATATCCAGTACAACTCTATAATTCCCGGACAGGGACAGATTTGTGAATGCTTATCCATATGTCAAAACTGATTTTAAAGGATATTAACATATTGTTTTGTTTGACAGGCAAGGCAAGTCTATCTGCACTGGAAAAATGAATAGTAAAATCAGTTTTCTGAAGGCGGAGAAGGGCTAGTAGTGCAGTCTCTTTCATAAAATGGAAGACTAAGGAAAGCCCACCAAGCAGAAGTATATATGAAATAGTTGATTACAGTAAGGTTTTTGGTGAGGTGCATGTCAAAGGGGTACTGCATTCTATGCTGAGCTTATTAAGTGAATAACTGAGGGTAATTATGAGTTATTAAGTGGTAGGGGATATGACTGTTAATGAATTGAGGGAGGTAGAATGGTTTGTTAACTACAAATAATACACAGTGATCAAAGAATAGCTAATTCTTAATGATTGTCCCTTGATCATCAATGACTTTGTTGATTTTAAGGGGTGGTTACATTTATGTGGTATGCATTAACGTATCTTACTTGAAAAATGAATTGGTGCTACATTTTGTGGCACTGATCATATTTCCATGGCTTGTATACTAGCTGTTGGCATGATCCATTCCTTTTTTGGAGGATCTGAGTTTCCCCATGGGTTTAATAATAATGCCCAATTTCCTGCCATCAGCAATGGGATTAGTGGTTATAGCCTTCGGCATCTACTTTTATTTTGGAGAAATAGATGCCAAAGTGGTGGTGCATGTATGAGCTTTGTAGACTAGCAATAGTGACCTTTCATTCTATGCAAGGGTTAGCACCAAAGTTCTCTTATGTTTTCTGCTGATGAGCCTGTGGGCTAACTAACTAGTGACACAGGGGATTATGTTTAGGTGGTTGAGCTTATCAGTATTACCTGAATCAGGAATTATATCAGAGCTCTTTACTAAGTCTACAGTGGTACTATGGACAGACTGGACCATGTCAATTTTTTTCTGTTTAGGCAGGATTTCATAGATTCATAGAGTCATAAATATTTCAAGGTTACCGAATCTTATGACAGTTCACACCTTGCCAATATACTTCCTCGGGCTCCAGTTCCCAGGGCTGTACCAGTCAATCCTGGAAAAAAATTGTAATACTTCTTCCATTATCTAGGTTATGTTTAAAGAAGATAATGACTCACAGTGGAGGTGATAGTGACTAGTACTTCTTAGCATGTACAGAGAGTTTTTTGTAGTGTTTCTAGGGATCTGGGGATGGTGGGATATAAACCTGTCATTGTGCAATGTTTTATTTATAAATTAGTGAAGATTTAGTTAATTTGTTCTAATACTGGTGGAGCCATTAGACTTGCAGAGGTACAGGAGTTCAAGGTCAGATTCGTCTCTAATGATGCAGTAAGCAAGATGGGGATCTTCCCTGAAAAGTTTGTAAGGTACAGAATAACAGAACAGATCTTCCTTCATCTGCTAGTCCCTCATGGATTTCAGGTCTGTGATATTTCTAGTCAGGAATCTTCTGGTCTAATTGGCTGATATGTTAACAGAGGTCCATCCCAAAGTTGCCATTTTACTCAAAAGCTGGTATGAGTAATTCTGAGCATAAGGGACTGATTACTTCTTTTGACCTTGAAGATATTCCCCTTACAATTATCTGTGCTAAATACAAATATTTCTTTACACCCATTATCAGATGATGTTCAAATGAGAGGAAATTGTCAACCCATGTTCCTAGGTCGCTGAATGTATTTTCATTTGATAGGGGTGTGTTGTTTATACAGTATTATTGAGAAAGGGGCTGTCTACCAAAAGTGATGATACTACACTTTTTAATACTTAGTTTTAGACCATTTTTAGCACACCAAGTGTTTTCCAGTGAGAGTTCATGTTAGAGTTTTTTATAGAGTCTGCAGTCTCTATAATCATTCCACAAAGTTTGCAAGATGCAGAAGACAGGATATAACCTTCACAAAGCCCAAACAATGTGGGGTGGTGGTTCAAGTTTCATAAGACTCTCTGTATGGTCAGAAGTATCTCCACCACCTGCACCAGCACAGTGGGTAATGAGAGAAAATGTCACTTAATAAAAGATGAACATTTTTAAATGATAAGCTAAAAACTGCATTAGCAGAAATGTTTCTTCAAGTGAAGAATACATAAGCCAAACAGTAAGCTGTTAAAAAAGTTTAATGTGGTCATTTACATAATCCGTTACATTAAACTTTATGAAAGCATATTTTGCTATCTGAAAAATCACTTACTATCTAAAAACAATACTTCTTTTTTGAGGACAATTTTCAAAGACTCAGTTTGATACATTAATTAAAACAAAATATAAAAAAATGCAGCATATGCAAACAATATAATACAGTAAAAATACAGTAATAAAAATGATAATTTATAAATGAGAATCCAATTGATAAATAAACAAGTAACTTCTATATTGTCTTACTTTTAATACTAGTTTTATTGTCGCAAATTCTTTTAAGCTAGGAAACTTATCTGCATGGTGTCTACTAATCAATTTATATTCTGCATCCTCTATGTCCATAACACAATAATAAACACTAACACGTTCAGGAATCATTTGAAAATCATTAAATTCAAAAGTGTGCTCTTTCCCTTTGTCCAGCACATGTTTACTCAAGGAATTTGTTTTCATCTTTCTTCTGATGCCACAAAGTTGGTCACCTATCATCAGGTTTACCAGAAGGCTAGAAAAACTAAGTTTCTCATACTATAATAAGCACAAGTTCTTAAAGGAAAGTTTTTTTTGTGAAAAAATGTATAAAGGTATTCCCTGTATAAACATATTTACAAGACATGCGATAATTACGTGGATGTGTGCCACTCCTTTGAGTGGTATATCTATCATGTTTGTATATAATCTGTTCTTTATAACCTAACTTCTGTTTCAGTTTCTGTACTCTTCTATAACTAAAGTTACATCTGGAGTCCAAAAACATATTCATATTAGAATTCAACAAACCATCTAAGATATACCAGTATGTATTAACAATATTCTTAATCAAACATGTATGTCGAATATAAGTGAGAGTATATCTTTTTTCTTGTTTCTACTGATCTTTTCATATTTATTATTGTTACTCTCCTTCCCTTGTCTTATATTAGAATCTCCGGAACGTGACCAATAAGTGTTCCAACTCCTTCAAATAGTAATGAAATTTATTCCAAACATATAAAACATGGCACTAACATAAAAAATGGTACTGACATAAAAAATAATTGATACGAAAATAAATTGATGTTAAGCGCTTTCACTCACTATGTGAGCTTCTTCAGAACATCAGAATCAGCTGTGTCAACTTGTATAAATACAAAATTTGGCACCATAAATCAGATGTTAACATTCTCTTAAATTAACAGACAATTATTGACTTTCTTATGACAATTGCAATCTTTTCAATAAAACTTCAAATTTCTTTGCCAATATGAATATTAAAGTGACTAGACATTAAAAATATAGATATTAAAACAAAATGAAATACGATTGTATGGAAGTTTTTTACTACTACAACCATTAAAAACAAAGGTCTGTGTATGTTTATAATAAAGTGCTTATATGCATGAGAACTCTTCCTATAAATAATGTATAAAAAATGTATAAAATGATAAAATACGTATAGTATGAAATATTAATCTGTATAATTAGACAAGATGATTTCATCAATAAGTACTTGTCTATAATATATTATATGTTGCTGTATGAATGTAAAAATATGACATATAGATTCTACATTAATATGTGTGTGTGTGTGTGTGTGTGTATATATATATATATATATATATATATATATATATATATATATATATATATATATATATATTAACCTCCTTACATTAAATAATTCCTTTTGTGTTAATATTGTTGACAGTTTTTGATACTTCTAAACAGTGAGTGAAAGCGCTTAACATCAATTTATTTTCGTATCAGTTATTTTTTATGTCAGTACCGTTTTTTATGTTAGTGCCGTGTTTTATATGTTTGGAATAAATTTCATTACTATTTGAAGGAGTTGGAACACTTATTGGTCATGTTCAGGATATTTTTGTTTCTGTTGGTGTTGGGTCTATTTCAGTTCTATATTAGAATCTCCTATCACAGGGGATGATTCTGCAGTAGATAGCCAAGATTATGTATTAGATGCAGAGAAAATGGGTTTTGATAGATCTCCACGAATTTCAAATATTTCATGTTTCTGTTTATTAAGATGGCCATTATCATTACATCTAGCTTGAAAATCATACATAAGATGATCTAATTATTCACTCAACATAATGTCATCCGTATTTAATCTAGCATGCCTTAGCATCTGACTTTCTGAAATGGTGGAGAACATAAAAGGGTGGATATATACTGCTCCTATCTATATAAGTATTCTTTTTAACTTTTTTTGCATACTGTCATATCCATACTGCCATCGAGTGCTTCTGTCAGTGTAATATGTTAAATGACATGACAGTATGTTGAATAACATGCTAAACACTAAAAGATTACATGCTAAACACGTGGATGTGCCTCTGTCCTACTCCTACATAACCTATTCCTCTCCACCTTCCTTTCTCCTCTGTTTATGTTGCATGAAATGCACCCCCCCAATTGTCTAAGGCTGTGCCTGACCTATTTTGTTTGAATTTAATATATATATAGGGAATTGACTGTGCACTACTAAATCTGGTTGATCTTTTGCCAATATGGTAATCATGGTCTTTCTTTCTATGAACATGTTACTGTTTAAATCTTTTGTTAAATGGTGTTGATTTGCTTTTGAATCTCCATTTT
Source organism: Protopterus annectens (assembly GCF_019279795.1). Taxonomy (NCBI): domain Eukaryota; kingdom Metazoa; phylum Chordata; order Ceratodontiformes; family Protopteridae; genus Protopterus; species Protopterus annectens. The sequence continues at coordinate 798,852,594 of NC_056729.1, forward strand.
TTGTTAAGCTTCTGTACCTGAATTTGTACTTGGAGAAGTATTATCTACTCTTTATATTTTTACTTGTATAAATATTATATAATTTTATATGTCTAGATCATTTCTCCACAGGTCTCTGCTGAAAAAGGATGTATTGCTCATTCAGACTAACCCGGTTAACAAATCTCAAATCAATAAATAAATAAATAAATAATATCTAAAAATTCAACTTCTGAAAAGAAGCTATTTTTTTTTTATTTCAAAAATCGTGTAATCTGTGTAATATATTTTGAAAAGAAATTAAATTCCAATTCACTACTATTCCAAATGAGAAAAATATCATCCACAAACTGCTTGTATACTAGATTATCCCTATATATGTTCTTAGGCATGAAGATATGCTGTTCTTCCAGTATTGCTAAAACCATGTAAGCATATGTATTATACCATGACCCCCCATTAATATTCCAAAACGTGCATGCTGATTGGTCAGCGTGCATGTTGTAAATTGACTTATACTAATGGAAAAAGGTCCGGTCGCCCGGACTTTTTCCATTAGTATGTCTTTTTTTTAAAACACTGTCTCGCTATTTTAAAGGAGTTTAACATAGCGAGACAGGTTTAAAAAAAGCAACAGAGATCTCTGTTGCTTTTTTAAAACTGTCTTGCTATGTTAAACTCCTTTAACATAGCGAGACAGTGTATAAAAAGCAACGGAGATCTTGCTTTCTCCGTTGCTTTTTTTTTTAAACATGTCTTGCTATGTTAAATGGGTTTAACATAGCGAGACAGCTTTAAAATAAGCAACGGAGATTCTCCATTGCTTTTTTAAAGCTGTCTCACAATGTTAAACCCATTTAACATAGCAAAACAGTAAAAAGCAATGGAGATCTTGCTTTTTCCATTGCTTTTGCCCACAGGTCTGATGTACTGCATAGGCATATGCATGCGCAGTACATAAGAACTGCCACAGAATACCAGACAGCTGCGGAAGGTCAGTAAGGAGGCATTATACAATGCCATTATTTAAGAAAAGTAATTATTTTTTTTCTTAAATAATGTCATTGTATAATAGCAATAACCCACTTCTGGGTGTGGGTAATGCTGGATTTACCCACAGTTGGCTTTGTTTGGTCCCTCAGGCTTCTCCCTCATGACCAAGCCATGCCAACTGTGGGTAAATCCAGCATTACCCACACCCAGGCATGGGTTATTGCTATATTAGCAAAAGGGGTGCCCATAGATACCCCACATTTTTGTACATCATTTTCCTTTTTGTACATTAAAATATTATTGTTCAGTGCCAGACCTAACAAGGTACATAAATTATTGATGTCCAGATTGCTCTTATTTATATATTTAAACAGCTCAAATGGCTTAGTGGTTAAGTGCTGTGAGTATAGTTTGCAGGGTCCTGGGTTCAAGACCTGCATGGGTTATTTATTTTCAGGGGCACAGGAAAATAATTTTCTTGGGTGGCGAAAGCCAGGGTACCTTTTTGGCTAGGCTTATATAGGCCATAGGGTCACTAGCCCAGTACCTACCTATGAATCTATAATAAAATGTCTCAGGAAGTCAAATCCGATGCCATTTGGTATTGTGGTAAAAAGAAGTTCTACATCAACTGTTGAAAATATATATATACATATATATATATATATATATATATATATATATATATATATATATATAAAATAGTATTTTGGCTAGACGAAACAAATAAGTGTTTCAAAAAGTCCATACTGTCTTTTATATAGCTCTATGATTTCAAAGTGGCTCTCCACAAATTTACTTCTAAATATTTAGATGTAGGTTCTATTATCCAACCTCTTCCAGATACTATAGCTCTCATGAGTGGTTGCTCATAAGATTTGTAGATTTTGGGCAGACTGCAATACATAGGTATGATAGGATGAGGTATGTGAAAAAAAGTGTTGCAACTTTCCTGTTAAACAGTGACTTACAAACATTCCATATACATGGCTATTCACTTTCATAATTATATCATTCACTATATGCTTATCTATATTAACATATGTATAAGTATCACTTAATAGATTAAGCTTAAGATCATCATACTTAATTGTATCCATAATAAGGATGGCTCCACCTTTATTTGTGTTCTTAACTATTTTGTCATTATTCATCAAGGATTTCAGGGAAGCTTGTTCATCAATTCTCAGATTGTAATGATGAATTGCATTCTGTTTCTGAAACAAATTTCATATATCCCTTTCATGCGTTTGCTGAAAATTATTCACCACACTGTTGCTAGCGGTAATAAAAGTACTTGTTTTCTTACATTCTTGTGAAATAAATTCATCAGTTTTGGGAAATAACATTTTTTTAAATTCAATACCCTTGGGAATAAAGTTAAATAATTTAATGAATCTGTTAGTTCTCCATTCAAAGCCAGTACAAAAGCCATAAGCCATAAGCCATAAGTCATTAAAAACATATGAAGAAAGATTGTATACAATATTTTCTACCTGGTTAGTTGTCTTGTGTAACTGAGTATGGCTGGGCCTGTGTTTCTTGCCCCTTCTGTTTTTCTCACTTTGTGTGCTGCCACTGTGACCCCAGTTTAGGTGCCTTTTCACAGGTAGAGGGGCATCCTTCAATAATGGTGGAAACTCCACTGGGTCAAGCACTGAAATGATGTCTGGATCAATTATTGTTGCAGGTGTACTGACCATAATATTCAAAAGGACATTGGCAATATCAGTGGCAGCAATTTTCTCAGTCTGGCATAGTCGCAACCCTCTTTTTTCTGTCCTAGGACATGAAAACACATGCCCATTCTTGAAGTCATTAATATCTTTCTGCAGGTTTCTTTTCTTGGTCAAAATTAATCATTGTTCAGAGGATGAAACATGACGTATGACACCATCCATATCTCTTGATTTGTGAGCCTACCAAGATTAACTGTGGCAGTGCAAAAGCTGTGTGTAGGTGTTCCCATAAGTCGACATCATGAATATATGCAGTTCCCAAGGTATATTGTCCAAAGCAAGATATGTATTTAAACTAAAATATTGCCAGTGTAGTTTCTTATATGTAAACAATTTGTTTTCCATGTTGAGAAGCAACAGTTCAAAATATTTTAGATCCTGGGTAGTACTTCCTGTTGCAGACATGATATCAAGAGTAGAATTTGTGTTGCCATTCAAATTATCATTTACCAAGGGATTCTCTCCACAAGACATTGCTTTAAACAGCAATTCAGAATTCCAAATTCCTCTTCATTTTGGGAGAAAAAAAGATTGTGATGCTGCAAAACCCTCCATGGTCCATGAGGTGATTAAAAAAATCAAACAAAACAAAATAATATTGTTCAAGTAGATAAATGTGCACTTTTATAATGGCAAATTGTGATGAATATCTGCACAAGTACTGTTGGTAGTGATAAAAAATGAATGCACTTGATAAAACGTGAACATTTTTTAATGACGAGCTAAAAATGCTTTTGCAGAAATGCTTCTTCAGGTCAACAATTTGTAAGCCAAGCAGCAAGTTTTTAACAAAAGTTTAAGGTAATCAGATAGCAAAACTATATCATGCATTGCATAAAAACTTTAAGAAAATTTGAAGAAACAGTACTTGCTAGCTGGAAAATTCCTTACTATCTAGAAAACAACACTTTTTTCCTAAGGACAATTTCAAACACTCAATTTGATACATGAATTAAAGCAATAAATGTAATAAAATGCAGCATATGCAAACAATATAATACAGTAAACATACATTAATAATAAAATGTTAATTTATAAAAGAGAAATTCATTAATAAATAAACAGTAATTAACTTCTATAATGTCTAAGGCAGGAAACCAATTTGCATGGAGTCAACTAATCCATCTCTGTTGTGCATTCTCTGTTTCCATAACACAATCACAACCCCTAACATGTTCAGGAATCACTTGAAGAACAGCAAATTTAAAAATTTACTTTTTCCTTTGTCCAGCACATGTTTATACAAGGAATTAGTTTTTACTTTTCTTCTGATGTCAGAAAGGTGGTCACAACCATGCTCCTTCAATTTTCTATTAGTTTTGTCTACATAGTATACATCATATGTTTGACAGAGGGCTAAATACACTAATTCTCTCATGTTGCAATCAGCTAACGTTCTTAAATGGAAAGGTTTTTGGGAAAAAAACTGTATAAAGGTCTTTTCTGAATAAATATAGTTACAAAAGATGCAATTATTACATGGATGTGTAACACTCTTTTTTGTGGTATATCTATTTTATTTTTATATACTCTGGTCTTTGTGATCTAACTTCGCTTTCAAATGCTGCACTCTTCTATGAGTAAAGTTAGGTTTAGAGTCTAAAACTGTATTCAGACTAAAAGTCACTAAACCATCTAAGATATAACAGTAGTTATTAATAATATTCTGAATATAATATGTATGTCAATCATAAGTGAGTAAGTATATCTACCTTTTTCATGTTTCTGTTGTGTATCATGTATATTACACACAGAGAAAATGGATTTAGATAGATCGCCATGAGTTTCAAATATTTCATATTTCTGTTTCTTAAGAGTGTCACTGTCAAGACCTCTAGCTTGAAAATCACTACTAATTGTTTTTAAAATTCTGGAAAATATTGATACAACTCTATAGAAAAACAAGTCAAATATACATTCTCTGCTTTCTACAGTAGAATCATCATCAGTGATTGATGATTATAACATAAATCAAGGGAAGGAGAGTAACAATAATAACTATAAAAATAAAAACAATAGTGACATGGAAATAGTTGTTACATCAGCAAATGCAGGCTCCAACATGAGAACTGTTATCATCAAGCTTTTTGATGGTGAACCATAAGTCTCACTAGTCTTATATGTAAAACCATGAAAATAATTATCATGAAGATAATATTGATATAGTAAACCTCCAGCCACTGGAACCAACCCAGTTTGGTTTCGTCAAGGGCAGATCATTTCTAATCAACCTGTGGACTTCTTTGAGAAGATCACCAGAGCAATGGATGAGGGAAATATTTTTCACACTGCCTACCTTGACCTAGCCAAGGCATTTGACACAATGCCCCACTCAGTCAATGTTGGCAGACTCAAGAGGTAAGGTACAAACCCCATTGTTGACAAACTGAAGAGGTAAGGTACAGACCCTAATGTCATCCAATGGATAACAAACTGGCAAACAGACAGGACCCAGAAAGTTAGAACTGGGGAGTCCACCTCTACAAAGAGGCCAGCCACAAGTGGGCTACCTCAGGGATCAGTCCTTGGACCGCTCCTTTTTGGTGTTTACTTCTCAGAAGCCAAGGCCAATGTTAGAGGTCTCTGGCTGACTAAATTTGCAAGTTGGGAGCTGTCATTAAATCCCACACTGACACAAATATTCTCCACGAGGGGCTGACACAGACAAACAACTGGTGTCAGAGCCATGGACTAAAACTAAATGCCAAGAAATGCATAACAGTATCCTTTGGGAAGTCATCCATCCCTGGTAACTATCATATTGACAACATACCCCTTAGAGCTGATCCAGTAGTCAGGGACTTAGGGACACACACAGACAGTAATCTAGCCTTTGACCATCATGTATCTAAGTGGTGAGGAAATCATTCTATATTGCACAACTTATAAACAAATGTATGGCATCTAAGTCCAAGGAAGTCATTGTTCCACTGTATTTGGCATTCATCAGACCTATCATTGAGTAAAGTGCCCCCTTTAGTATGTACCTACCCAGGCATATCCAATAATTGGAACAGCCACAGAGCTTACCTCACTAAACGAATACAGGGCATAAGTAAAATGTCCTATGTGGACCGTCTCAAGGGTCTGTCCTTGTATTCTGTCTCCTACAGACTTTTGAGGGGAGATATATGCCTGGCATGCAGGGCATTGTCAGACCCCACTCTGATGAACCTCCTGCATATCCACAAAACAAACGGCACCAGAGCTACCCATTCTAAAGACTTAAACCTTGCCTGTGATATAAATAGGTCTTGCTGTAAAGATAGGTATCTATTCCAGTAGCTACCATGTCTATGGAACAGGCTCCCCATACATGTGAAGCAGAGTTCCTCCCTAACCCAATTCAAGTGCAACTTGGATAATTGGATGGGAAACTGGAAATTCATCCATGGTTTGGCACCTATGTCTTTAATGGACACAGGTAACCTGTAAATGGTTCATCTCCCAAACCCCTGCTTACACTTATCAAGGGTATCAGAACTTGTTAGAGATTTGGGATGCATGGCTGGGCTTAAAAAGGCCCTTGTGGTCATTAGCCTAGTAAACACCTATGGATCTATAAACCTAATAGGCCTTCTGTTTAGTAAATGTATAAGACTATGAACGTATGTATCATTCACTGATGGCAGTATTACATATATTACTCCATGGTTGCCATTCAAAACCTTTTCTGTTAGGTGTAAAGCTGTATTTTACTCGTAGACATCCCTGTCTGTATTTTGATGTGCCATCTGGCTGCTTGATCTGTTTTTTTTTTATAGCATTGTCTTTAAATTTTTGTTTTGCTCACTTATTCTACTTTTATTCCTTTAAATGATCTTGCCTTGTTGTGTTCAGACCAAGCATTTCAAAAAGATGGTGTTTTAGAAGTTAGTGTCTCTTTGCCTATCCTAAAATTAATGTTCCTACATTACCTAATTACTGTGTCGCATTATTAGGGAATACGGTACTTTTTTAATGTTTCAGTGTCCCTCATGACTTCCTTCTGTATCTCAGTCTATGAAGATGACCCTCAAGATTGCACAAATAACGTCAGTAAGGATTTAAGTTCTGTGCTGTACTAGGCTTTACCTTGTCTCTAGGGTTTCTGATTGCAAGTGCTGTGTGCCTTTTAGTCTCATGAATATGTCTTTTGCAAAAACGTTCACTTATTACATTCTAATATACTAAAATGATATGAAGTATCACTCTGATCTGTTTGTTATAACTAATCTACTTAATGACTTTGCATAAAATGGATTGATGTGACGCACATTCATATTATGCATGTATTTATTTGCTTGTTTTTTTTCCCATTTATTTATTTCCTTCCCTTCTGCTTGCTTAGTTATTTATTTCATTGGGTTATAACTAGGACTGTTAGAAAATGAGGTACCTTAACATACAGTATAACATAAACTTATTGAGGTCAGATATAGTAAGATATTCCCTATTCCAGCCCTTTAAATCTAGCATGTCCCTTTGCACCAGAATGCTTTGAATACCTTGTATGTCGCAAGACATCCTTGAAATTATGAGTGTGCAGAAAGCTAACTTGTCTATGTGACCACACTTGCCAGTCTTGATTACTGGTTCAATCCCAGATATGAAATGGAAAGATATAGAAGAATAACCAGTTGACATGACTGTTAAACACATAATAGTCTAGTCTGCCTTATAAAACACTAACAAATTCTGATATCATCATTTCAAACCCCCCAAATTCTTGATCCGTGTCTAAATTATCTTTAAGATGACAATGTTGATAATATTCTGCTCTGCCATAAATGCTGGCAGTTTATTCATTTCATTCCTTTGGCTTTCATTGCCACGTAGCCATATTTAAATAGTATATCCTTTGCATTTGGCATTCCACATTTAATGCCTGAACATACAAGCTTTTGTGCTTTTATACATCTACAGATGATTCTCATCTCTCCTCTGACTTCAGAGAGTGAGCCTTCTAAAAACGCTCCCTTTGGCTGGAATATTCTACCATAGAAAGTTGGTAAACAAGCTCCCTTTCAAAAGCTCTGGAAAGTACATCTCACCACAAACATAAGTGGAGTTGTTTTAGGAAAGTAGGTTGGTAGTAAAAAAAAATCGGTGCATGAACTTTCCTACTAAAAATCACTCTACACACTGCAAATTGCAACCATAATGATGCATATAGACAGCTATACCACCAGTATAACTATATAGAGAAATAGTGCTTGCATCCTTGTGTCTAATGCAGTGATTTTTTTATAAAAGTCATTCCTGTAGAAGTACATATGCAGTAATTATGAAATTATATTTGTGCTATTGTCAGTAGATTCACCAGTATCTCTGTCTTTTTTTTTTGCCCATCATCCTACCAGTTTGTCTGAAGCAGAGTGCTTCACATCCACTCTCTGTCTAACAGACATCCTCATACACCCCCCACCCACCCACTGTAATGCTCCGGTATTGTTGGGGCTGGATCATAAAGGTGTTCTGTGGGCAAAACCATCTCTGCTTTCATCTGGGAGGGGCTTTGTTTTCTATCACCTACCCACTTCCCTTTACCCACCCACCTTGCTCATCCACTGTGACCAAGGGCACCAGTTCCCTTTGGATGGAACCTTCCCTTAGGAAGCATCATGAACAAGCATGCTGTCACACAGGATGGCAACAGTCTTACCTCCTGCTGCTCTGTCAGTTCCCTAAGTTGCTAATTGAACTTGGGCCACATTGGCTGTAGTCAGGGCTTTATCCTTCTGCATTACTAGAGTGGTGACCATCTTCCTGTTTTCTAGTAATACTCTCCCAACCCCTCTGCCTCTCTTTTTTCTTCTTCTAGTTTTCTTTGCAGAGGATTATTTTCTCCACAAGCAGAACCATGAGAGAACAGTTACTTCTCCTTTTAACTATTCTTAACAATGCGTGTTTAGAAGTGATAATTTTGATTGCTTGTAGTATACTTGCATATTTAGAGGTGATTAATTTGATTGCGTGTAGTATACATGCCTGTTTAAAGGTGATCATTTTGATTGCTTGTAGTATACATGCCTGTTTAGAGGTGATCATTTTGATTGCTTGTAGTATACATGCCTGTTTAGAGGTGATCATTTTGATTGCTTGTAGTATACATGCCTGTTTAGAGGTGATCATTTTGATTGCTTGTAGTATACATGCCTGTTTAGAGGTGATCATTTTGATTGCTTGTAGTGTACATGCCTGTTTAGAGGTGATCATTTTGATTGCTTGTAGTATACATGCCTGTTTAGAGGTGATCATTTTGATTGCTTGTAGTATACATGCCTGTTTAGAGGTGATCATTTTGATTGCTTGTAGTATACATGCCTGTTTAGAGGTGATCATTTTAATTGCTTGTAGTATACATGCCTGTTTAGAAGTGATCATTTTGATTGCTTGTAGTATACATGCCTGTTTATTTTTTTTTTTAAACAACTTTATTGTTTTTAACATACAAAATAAATATCATAACAATTTTATACAAGTAATTAAAATAGAAATGGTTATAACATTCAATAAAATAACCAAAGTATTTACAAAGACATCCACTACAATCAAATCAATTAATTAAACTAAAATACCATGCTATTGAAGTTAAGATTTTTTAAACAAATTTTGTAAAGTATCCCATATAATATAATAAGATGTTTTTCTAGTAGTTCTTGATTTTATTGTCATCAATTCCATATGGCACACTCCAGTCATAACATTTTTAAATTCATTAAACGAAGGAGGTGTATCTGAAATCCAATTTCTGGTTATTATTTTTCTAGCCACTGCTAGAATAGACCATAACAAGGGAAGCTTAACCTTTTTAACACTTTGAGGTACAGGAGTGTTGAATAATATAAGAGATTTAGAAATAATGAAATTATCTGTGAAAAGAGCCTGCAAAAAAATCATTGATTGACTTCCAATATTCTTTCAATTTTATACAGTCATAAAACATATGTGCCCAATCAGTATTAATTTCTACATTACATCTTTTACATAGATTGTCTTTATTATTTATTTTATTCATCATCAAAGGTGTATAAAAGGATCTATGTAAAAATTTCCAAGTAAAAAGTCTCCAGATAATGGAAGAAGTAGTTTTATAGGCAGATTCCAATATATATTGTTTATCTTGTTGATTTGGTAATTCGCCATTAATGGAAGTGAAATAATTCCAATAGGTATCTACATTGTAATAAGTTTCTTCTCTAATAATTTTATGTATGTATGAAAGCTTACCTTTATCAGAAACTTTATGTTGTAAATTTAATATCAAGTAATCAATCAGTGTTGGAATAGATTCTTTAACTGTTATAGACATTAAATCAATTTTATTAATGAGATGTTGTCTAAAGGTCTGAACTTCTAACCAACAAGTTTCTCTCAGATCAAATTCTTGTTTTAAGAAGTCTAAATTTTTAACTTTATTATCAGATAGCAACTGATACCAGTACTTTAGATCATTGTCTGTGACTAAATGAGTTATTTCAGAAGTGGATGACAAAAGCATACCTCGTGTATACATTATAGGGAATATAATAAAATTCCATTCCTTATACTTAGGATGCATGAATATAAAATTACGATAACTAATAATAATGTTTAATGGATAACTAACTATATATTTTGGTGTGATAGGTGAAGTACAAACTTCTTTTTGTAACCATAGCATGGAGTTATTTACAATCATATTTTTATGTGTTAAAGAGATTTTCATGAAGTGAATACTAATTAGTTCCCAGTAATCTTTCCATTTTGCAACATATGACTGATCTATTAACAAAGTAATAACTTTTATAATAGAAGAGATAGTATATAAGTTAAAGTCTGGAAAAGAAATGCCCCCTTGAGACCAGCTATTAGTATGGTTCTTTAATGCAATCCTAGGTCTATTAGGTGCCCATAGGAAATTTAACATTAGTGTATTGAATTTCTTGATAATTATTTTTGTAGGTGGGAGTATTATTGATTGTATTAAGTATAATATCTTGGGGAATATTATCATTTTAATAATTGTAAGTCTCTCTTCCATAGTAAAAACATATTATTCCAGGTATTGAAAAGATTTTGTATATTAAGAAGACAGGTATTATAATTATTATGTATAATAGATTTGATATCTTTAGTTAATATTATACCTAGATAAGTTATCTGACCTGAATTGGGTATATATTTACTAAAATCACTAATGAGAACATTTTTTCGTGTATATATAGGTAGTATTTTAGTTTTTTCTTCATTGAATATTAAACCAGAAATATTTTTAAAATTCATCATTTTATCAAATAGGGACTGCATAGAAGAATTAGATCCTGCTGATGTAATTAGAACATCATCTGCAAAAAGTTGAATTTTAGATGTTGTATTTTCATCTATTTCAAATCCCTCTATATCAGTACTGTTTCTGATCAGATTAGCCCAAGGCTCCATTATTAAAGTAAATAATAGTGGAGAGAGTGGACACCCTTGTTTTGTACCTTTTAAAATGGGTATTTTTTGTGAGACATATGTTCCTATCTTAATGTAAGCCAATGCTCCTTTATATAGATGTTCAATTAGATTTACAAATGCATCTGAGAAGTTTGTGCACTTCAGTAAGGTAAACAAGTAGTCCCAACTTACTGAATCAAATGCTGAACTTATATTGAGACTAATAAGTGTTAAATCTTTCTTTCTCCTATTTGCAAAATCAATTAATGTTAGAGTCCTCCTTATATTATCAAAAGTGTTTCTATTTACAATGAAGCCTGTCTGATCTATATCTATAATGCCTGGGATGATTGTCTTCAATCTATCAGCAAAAATACTCATAAACATTTTATAATCAACATTAAGTAATGAAATGGGGTGATATGAAGTGCATCTAGTTGGATCTTTATTGGGCTTTAAAATTGGTGAAATAAATGTGTATTGCCAAGATGGGGGAGTTATTAGCTCATTTTGGGTCAAAATAAAAACCTTATGTATTAATGAGTATGTACTTTTAGAAAGAATTTTATATATCTCTGGTATAATATCATCATTACCTAGTGCTTTGTTTGATTTAAGCTTGTTTATTTGTGTAACAACCTCTGTATATGAAATACTTTTATCCAATAGTTTAGTCTGTTGTTTATTAAGTTTTTTATTCATGTTTGTAGTTATAAATTCCTTTATTTTATCTTTAGGTTCCATGTTAATGTTATTATGATTAATTTTGTGAAAGTGATTTCTATGTTCATCTAATATTTCTGGTAGACTAGAAACATTCTTCTTTTTCCTTAGAGAGAAAATTTCTTTGATATGATTTTGCTTATTCAACCTTTTTGTTTTATTTTTAAGTCTATGTAAGTATTTGGGGCTTATTGAGTAAGACAAAAACTTGTATTTCTCTAAAGTTATTTTAACTTTATGAGTTAAAATTTCTTTGTATTTCTCATTTAGTTTGTTTATTTCTTCAATGACTTTTTGTCCATAATATTTTCTTTATTATTATGCTTATAAGAGTCTAATTTACTTTGAATATCTAATAATTCCTTATCCCAAGATTTCCTTTTATTATTATACCATCTGATACTTTGTCCATATAGATATGATTTTAAAGCATCCCAGACATAAACAATGGAGACTTCAGGAGTATTATTTATGTCTAAAAAATGTTGCACTTCTGAAAGTATATAATCTTTATAGTCTTTTAGTTGAGTTAAGTATGCTGGTATCCTTTTGATCTGAACATTGTAAGTACTTTTTATCATGAACTCAAAGACAATTGAATTATGATCTGATATAGGACACAAAATGATTTTAGAGTTAATTAATTCTGTTACCATCTGGTTAGAAATAAAGACTCTATCTATTTTTGAATAAGTTTTATATCTGTTTGAAAAAAAGATGTATGGTAATGATTTTGAGTCTATCTGATTATTAATATCATTTAAATGATAAGAATTAACAAAATCCTTTAAATGTTTTGCATTAGATGTAATTTTCCTTTTTCCTATAGTAGTAGTATCTTTTTCATGTAGGATACAATTAAAGTCACCTGCTAAAATAATATCTCCTATAGAAAATGATATGATCTTATTAAGATGGTATTTCACTGTATTAATACCAATTCCTGGTATCCAATATACATTGATTAATGTATATGTCTTTCCATTAATTTGTATTGTAACCATACAAAACATTCCTTTATCATCTTCATAAGACTTAATAGTTTTAGGAATGGGCATACTTTTATTCCATAAAATAGCCACTCCTCTTTTTTTCTGTGTGTGCTCTGAGCTAACTAATACTGTATATTTATTTGTGGCTAATTTATCAATATCTTTTTTCAGGCGATGTGTTTCTTGAAGGAATACTAAGTTGGCCTTATGGAAATTAATGTATCTTATTAAGCTTGCCCTTTTACATGGATTATTCAGTCCATTAATGTTTAAAGAAATTCCTTTTAGAGAGGTCATTTGGCATTTTTAAAACATATAAAACTTATAATCAAAATAACAATTAACAAAATAAATAATGTTATACCTCCTCCTCTAGGTGTACCTTTAAATATAGCTGTATTTATTGAAACTCTTATGGGATTTTGTATAAGCTTCAATTTTGTTTGTAGTGACAATGAGCTTACAAAATGTATTGTGGATGTCAGAACTATATACAAACAACAGTAAACAGAAGAAAATAATATAAGGATTAAACCTTGCACCCAGCCTGGAGTTAAAAACTCCAACTTTGAGTAGCACATACCACTCAAGTTAACCCCCTACCCTAAGCAGCAGTACCTCAGCTGCCACCTTATCAATTTAATACTGGTTATTATTAACTAAAGTTAACCTCTTTCAATTAGATTATCTAGTAAGACAAAGCTAAACATTTGATAAATCAGCATCATATAAACACATAGAAGCTTTTAAAAACAATTCATACTGCTATGTACATCTATTTAATATAATACATTTACATACTCGCTGTATACTATTTTTAGATTTGTGGCAGAAGTTTCTTTAACTTTGACATGTGATTGTCTTTATGGCTGCTGCAGATTGTCCTAGAACATGTTCAAAGTGTGTAGACACATTTACTCTTTAACACATTGTTTTGGCTTAATAACTAGCTGATTATAAAATCTGTTGTGTATAACAGACTTGTGCCTTACAAATATGGTGCTTGTCAGCAGCCAACACAGAAATTTTGTGGCTAACGATCATTATCTTGCTTATGTAAGCTACTTATTGTCAAAAGAATTGCACCAGGAAGTGATGTAATTGTGTAGTTAGGAACATTTAAAAAGAGCGCATTATCAGCGCCTTCTTTTAAGTCCTCTGAAGAAGCTACCTTGTTAGAGTAGCGAAAACGCTGCTGTAGAATTGTGTATTTAAATAATAAAACTGCGTTAAGGTTTGTACTGGTGTTGAGGTCCTTTGTGGTCTGAAGTCTTTTATCGCTGGTTTGTGTTCTGTTTATTCTTGCTTCATAATATAATACATTTATAATCAAATAGCATTCAAATAAACTTGATATTAAGAACCAAGAAGAAAGAGAGAAATAAAAGAAGTGAGAGAGAGAGAGAGAGAGAGAGAGAGAGAAAAGAGGGCATATCTACATATTAATTTATTCAAAATTTGTAAAAATAAGTTCTGATGTTCATTTAAAGTCAATAACTTAGGCTATTATGGTTCAGACATTACATAAATTAAGATGTACCTATTTTCTGTCATAGAAATGCAGTTAACAGCTTCTAAAAGACTTTAAATTACTTGCATCAAAGCTTTTTTCTCATACTTATTATTGCCAGTAAAATAAAATATTTATGTTGATAAAATGATTACAAATCACACTGCATAGCTATGTAAATTCCCATATATACTTGAATTATTGTGAAGAAAGCCATCTGTATTTTATATATCTGAACTGCTGCTTTAAAATATGTCACATGACAACTTCTTCTAAGATAAAATCATAATAATATTTATGCTTGTCAGTTAGATAAGTCAAATGAATTGTAGCATTGTATATGTTTAAATCATAAGTATTTACATACATTAATATGTTGCAGTCAAGTAAACTTTCAAAAACATATGTATATATGTTTTACTTTCTATGCCTTCTAAAATATCACATTTGCTTACTATGGGATACTGAATCATTTAAAATCATTATAATTTTCATATTTTATAAATTATAACATGAATAAGTAAGTAGTTATAAAAAATAACTCACATTTAAATGTTATAGAGTTCATTTTCCATCGCAGAGTCGCATTTGCAGCAGTTCTACTTCCTGGTAGAGTGTTCTTCTTGAATCTGCGATGTGTCAGTGTGAATTCAGGGGTCAAAGTTCAAATTGACTGTATTCAGCTTCCCTGCATGAATTCTGAGTGTTGAAGCTTTTAAAACAACTCAAGGACACTATTCACGAGGTAACCCACATCCCAAATTGTCTCCCTTAACATTCTGGCAGGAATTTTGATAAATGCAAGTGACTGACATTCAATTAGCAATATAAATGAATCTAAACAGAGCAAAACCTTCGCGAAGTATTTTACAAGTTATTACAGCCTCTATGACAGTGAAACTAAGCCCACAGTTATTAATATATAATACAACTAATTTTTTATGCCCCATTCAATTTTTTATACAAATCTTATTATTTACCTGTATCAGTATTATCAAAAGCATGTAAATGTACTTATATGAAAGAAAAAGAGAGAGAGAGAGAGAGAGAGAGAAAAGAAAAAAAAAAGAGAGTAGAAAATAAAAAGAGAGTAAAAGAAGAAATAAAAAAAATAAAAAAGGAAGTTATAAAAAGTATCTACAGTGGAATATTACTTGCTGTTTATATTAATAAAGATAGATATGAAACATATTATTTATTACTATTTAGTTCTAGTTATTAGTAATTAAAGCATGATAGATTATTTGTAAACAAGTATAAGCAATAGAATCATGGGAAAATAATTAGCAACAGTATTTAAACAGCATATATACTTTTTTACAAGGAATTAATGTTATTATTCCACTTATCATATTTTCATTACACTTCTCACTCTGCCCTCCCCCACCCCTTACTAAATGCATAATCTAAAAAGAATGTCATTATTTAAAATAAAAGGAAAAAAAAAAGTATCAAATTACTAACCTTGGGTCTCTTTGTCACAAAGAGAAGCAACTTGATTGATAGCTTGTTATTAGTTCCTCAGATATATTGACTATTTATGAAACAAAAACAGTTCTTTGTACACAGAAAATAACTTTGATTAAATCTTTTTCAGAATATTTGTGGCTTTCTGAAAATGCGGTAACTGTATTTAAAAAGATTAATAGTGAAGAAAAAAGAGAGAGAGAAAAAAAAAGAAAAAACATAGAACAAGTCATTTGTTTTTTAGTCTTTTTTTCTTCTCTGAAGTCTTCCATGAAGCTTCTGTTGCCAACCTCTTTAATGAAGGACTAGCCCATTCCATTTCCTCTATTTTATCCAAAATCTTATTTTTTTTTTGATAAACAGCAATGCAGAGTCTAAGTCTACAAAAATTCTAGGGCCATCAGGAAGAAAGATTTTTAGTTTGGCAGGAAACAGAAGGTAGGTTTTAAACTGTGCTTTCTTAAGCTCTCTTATTAATTGCAGAAAAACTTTTCTTTTAGTTATTGCCAAGGAAGAATAGTCATTGTCAAAACGCACAGTTACCTCATTAATTTTAACAGGTGCTTTAGCCCAAGCAGATTTAAGTACCATTTCTTTATCAAAAGATGATAGAAATCTAACTATAACTGATCTAGGATACTTTTTGTTAGAGTTAGAATTAGGTATGAATCTATGGGCTCTTTCGATACCAAAAGAAAATGCTTCTGGCAAGTCTAAAGTTTTAGGGAGCCATGTATTTAAAAAATAAGTAATATTGTTACCTTCAATATTCTCTGGCAGTCCAAAAATCCTAATGTTATTGAGCCTAGATCTATTTTCCAGGTCATCAAGTTTAGTTTGTAGATGTGTGTTCTGTTTCAGCAAAAACTCAATGTTATTTTCTTCTTCTTGGATTCTATTCTCCATGTCATTTACAGTCTCTTCTATGCCTGTAATCTGAGTCAAATGAATTGTAGCATTGTATATGTTTAAATCATAAGTATTTACATACATTAATATGTTGCAGTCAAGTAAACTTTCAAAAACATATGTATATATGTTTTACTTTCTATGCCTTCTAAAATATCACATTTGCTTACTATGGGATACTGAATCATTTAAAATCATTATAATTTTCATATTTTATAAATTATAACATGAATAAGTAAGTAGTTATAAAAAATAACTCACATTTAAATGTTATAGAGTTCATTTTCCATCGCAGAGTCGCATTTGCAGCAGTTCTACTTCCTGGTAGAGTGTTCTTCTTGAATCTGCGATGTGTCAGTGTGAATTCAGGGGTCAAAGTTCAAATTGACTGTATTCAGCTTCCCTGCATGAATTCTGAGTGTTGAAGCTTTTAAAACAACTCAAGGACACTATTCACGAGGTAACCCACATCCCAAATTGTCTCCCTTAACATTCTGGCAGGAATTTTGATAAATGCAAGTGACTGACATTCAATTAGCAATATAAATGAATCTAAACAGAGCAAAACCTTCGCGAAGTATTTTACAAGTTATTACAGCCTCTATGACAGTGAAACTAAGCCCACAGTTATTAATATATAATACAACTAATTTTTATGCCCCATTCAATTTTTTATACAAATCTTATTATTTACCTGTATCAGTATTATCAAAAGCATGTAAATGTACTTATATGAAAGAAAAGAGAGAGAGAGAGAGAGAGAGAGAAAAGAAAAAAAAGAGAGTAGAAAATAAAAAGAGAGTAAAAGAAGAAATAAAAAAAATAAAAAAGGAAGTTATAAAAAGTATCTACAGTGGAATATTACTTGCTGTTTATATTAATAAAGATAGATATGAAACATATTATTTATTACTATTTAGTTCTAGTTATTAGTAATTAAAGCATGATAGATTATTTGTAAACAAGTATAAGCAATAGAATCATGGGAAAATAATTAGCAACAGTATTTAAACAGCATATATACTTTTTTACAAGGAATTAATGTTATTATTCCACTTATCATATTTTCATTACACTTCTCACTCTGCCCTCCCCCACCCCTTACTAAATGCATAATCTAAAAAGAATGTCATTATTTAAAATAAAAGGAAAAAAAAAAGTATCAAATTACTAACCTTGGGTCTCTTTGTCACAAAGAGAAGCAACTTGATTGATAGCTTGTTATTAGTTCCTCAGATATATTGACTATTTATGAAACAAAAACAGTTCTTTGTACACAGAAAATAACTTTGATTAAATCTTTTTCAGATATTTTGTGGCTTTCTGAAAATGCGGTAACTGTATTTAAAAAGATTAATAGTGAAGAAAAAAGAGAGAGAAAAAAAAAACATAGAACAAGTCATTTGTTTTTTAGTCTTTTTTTCTTCTCTGAAGTCTTCCATGAAGCTTCTGTTGCCAACCTCTTTAATGAAGGACTAGCCCATTCCATTTCCTCTATTTTATCCAAAATCTTATTTTTTTTTTGATAAACAGCAATGCAGAGTCTAAGTCTACAAAAATTCTAGGGCCATCAGGAAGAAAGATTTTTAGTTTGGCAGGAAACAGAAGGTAGGTTTTAAACTGTGCTTTCTTAAGCTCTCTTATTAATTGCAGAAAAACTTTTCTTTTAGTTATTGCCAAGGAAGAATAGTCATTGTCAAAACGCACAGTTACCTCATTAATTTTAACAGGTGCTTTAGCCCAAGCAGATTTAAGTACCATTTCTTTATCAAAAGATGATAGAAATCTAACTATAACTGATCTAGGATACTTTTTGTTAGAGTTAGAATTAGGTATGAATCTATGGGCTCTTTCGATACCAAAAGAAAATGCTTCTGGCAAGTCTAAAGTTTTAGGGAGCCATGTATTTAAAAAATAAGTAATATTGTTACCTTCAATATTCTCTGGCAGTCCAAAAATCCTAATGTTATTGAGCCTAGATCTATTTTCCAGGTCATCAAGTTTAGTTTGTAGATGTGTGTTCTGTTTCAGCAAAAACTCAATGTTATTTTCTTCTTCTTGGATTCTATTCTCCATGTCATTTACAGTCTCTTCTATGCCTGTAATCTGAGTCTTCTATTGTTGCAAGTCTATATGTAACAAATCTATTTGTTTTGTAGTTTTTTCTATGAAGGTATCAATTTTAGTATCCAGTTTACCATTTTGGCAGTAAGTTGCTGGATTGTAGATATCAGAGACTGAAGTTCTTTCTTGATGCTGGAATCTTGAGAATTTGTCTTACTGGAACTCATTTCAAACAGAGGAGCTGACAGAAAAATTTCCAAGGTGTTTTCTGACAGGAATATCATTAAAATTTTCTTTCTTTTTTAGATATTATTCAAGAAATAGATATTCCAAACGTATTTAGAAAGAAAATTACTTCATAAATTAATTTTTAAAGTAATTATTTCCTGTCAGTGCTGTGAAATTGGTGGAGCTGAAGAAATCTGCTGCTATCCTGTGTTCATCCTTGGCCACGCCCCTACATGCCTGTTTAGAGGTGATCATTTTGATTGCTTGTAGTATACATGCCTGTTTAGAGGTGATCATTTTGATTGCTTGTAGTATACATGCCTGTTTAGAGGTAATCATTTTGATTGCTTGTAGTATACATGCCTGTTTAGAGGTGATCATTTTGATTGCTTGCAGTATACACTCTATCAGCCACTTCTTCTACACATTTCTGTATACAATCTATGCCGTTACTATCAGTTTTATTACTTTCCTTATCCCCATTTTCCGTCTCTTCCTCTGTTAGCCATTCATCTTTACGATCTGTACATTATCAACATTATTTTCTCACTTAGCTTTCACTTCTTCATCCTGGATTGTTCCCTTTTTGTACCTTCATCTGTTCTCCTCAATAACCTACCTTTCTTCTTACCTCCCCCTCTGCATCCTTTTATTATAGGACACTCACCTCAGGTTTCTGTATCTGTTCAATAGTACACATTATGAATGGGAGAATTAATGTATAGACAAATCTTTGTGATTTGTGTTTTTCTGACTTCACTGTCATGACAATACTAAGAGTTAACAAATCAGTGAAATAATAGTTGCATATTTATATTGCTATGAAAAGCCTAACTTGTCTTTAGACTATATTAAAATATTTTATCTAAAGTACCCTAGCAGATAGTCATAAGTTTTATTTCATTTAAATGTAATATTTAGATTAGAAAAAATGTCATGATCATGAGACATACTGAGTCATTTGGTCAGCATCAGCACATTGGCTACTGCCTTTTTACCAGCACAATTTTAATTACAGAAATGGGCTAATAAATGCATGCATGCATAGAAACATACACATAGAGGTCTCTCCACTACATGTTAAAACTGATGTTGCTCAAAAAGTTTCATCTAGACTCCTTACATTGTACCTGATTCCTTTCATTTTCTTAAATTGAAAATCAGCCTGAGACCAAGTACTTTCTTAAGATTCATTATGTTCAAAAATTTTCATCATATTTTCTGAAGTAACAACATTATCCCTAAAACCAGAATGACATAACATTTTTATGGTAAGGAAAAACAAAGCTTCTCAGTTTATTTGAATGTTATTATACAGCAAAAACAGAACTTTAATCTCATGAAAAAGACTGCACAAAATAATTTTACACTGCATGCAAATATTACCGTATAACCAATTGATCTCTAGTGTTAAAAATAATAATAAAAAACTCCATGCAATTATCGTGACCACTATCTTTGTTCTAGTTCCCTCTTTTACAAGCACTATATTGCATTGCATCTGTCTGATTTTCTTTTCTATAGCCAGAGCAGAGGATTATAAAATCACTTATAAAATATTTATTACATCCCAAGTCTAAATGTGTTCTTGTTAATACATAGTTGTTTCCATCTGTGGAATGTTTTTACTACAATGCATCTACTGATTGTCATACCAGGGGAATTAAAGGTAATCTTCATGAAGCCTGTTAGAATTACTAATGCTACTTAGCACTTGAACTCATGAAGAAATGCAAATTAACTCTTTCCTTGCTTTTGATTTCTAACGCTAGTGTAGAACATGAAAAAAGCTTGCTCTAATGAATTCTGCAAACTGTTCGTTCAGCATTGCAATTCTAAAATGTGCACTCAAATAATAATGGGAATTTTAAAGCCTTAATTTTTAAGCCTTAAATGGTTTGTTATGTAAGCTGCCTCAGCTCTCAAGTGTCATGCCATATAAGATATTACTCAGTGAAACTCAGAAACGAAATATCTAATGTGCATTTTGTCCATGTTAACTTACATATTGAATGCTTTACCTTTTGCTGGTATTTGCAGTCATGTAGCGTACTATATAGCATGTGGTTCACCAAGAGGCAACTAAGCATAGGCTTGTGCAGTCATTGCTTGCATAAGTGTACTGCAGAAAATGTATGCCATGGCTGCATAATAACATAGAAAGTAACGTACATAAACAAATAGACCATTATGACATAACAGTGTCTAAATGTAAATGCAGTCCTGATGTTTAGTGTTATTTGGTGGAAGCCGCACATCAACCGTCATGCAAAGCATGCAGGGAATATCAAAACTGCATAGAACCAAGGTGCTCGGCATCACAACAACTGTCTTGTGGCACCATATATTATCTTTATGTTTGTGTGTTTTGGCCTGCATCTTACACTAGGCAGCAGTCAAAACAATACCAGTAGTCATGAGATTTCATAATTTTAAAGAAACAGAGATTATTGAGCATTCTGTGTTAATCCCTGTGTTATATGTAGCTTTGTTAACATGTACTGACCAAATGCGGAATCTACAGGAATGTGAGAACTTCCTGTCCATTGAAGTCCAAGGTATGTGTAGCACTCAATATTACTGCTAGAGGAATCCTTCAGTGACAAACAGAAGATCTGATGGATCTATCACAGATATAGCATGAAGTCCGTCAAAGCTATGCTTCCACATGTGGAAGAGCAAATCTTGTTTCTCATAAATGGGAAGGGAAACCTCCACTGGTTATGCCTTCTAGAATATTGTTCACATCTCTGAGGTACTTGGTGCCACAAATTGTACACATGTAGCAATAAACATATTACCTGGTCCACGGTCACTGTGATATGAGAACAGGAAAGATGAATATTCCACAGACTAGCAAAACACATGTAATGCACATGGGATTATAAACACTGTGTCTGCATTGGACACAGGCAATCCCCATGATTCAAAGATGTGGCATTGATTTTCGGCATTTGCTCTTTACTGCAGTATGAAAGTCCACAGGGCATATCTATTAGGTAGGTATTGACACTGTGGCTATATGAAATGTATATGGCTACAAGAAGTGTGTATATTTATGTGATACCACAACCACACACCCCCAAATATGTTGTCACTGGGTTGCCCTCAATGCAGAGCACCCAATGGTATATTGAACTACAAGATACCAAAAATGTCATTGTACATCTGTTCATTTGGTAACCATTTGACATGCCAGGACTAGCTTCAGTGAGTCCCTTAAAATGGGGATGAATGGCCAAAAAAATTCTTTGAGGAATGGTGATCCTGGAGTCAGTATGTATACATTTTGTGGGTATGGGGGTGCTTGTTCCTGCACATTAGGGGCACAGGGGAGGCTTGTCTCCTACAAAAATACATTTAAAGGAGAAGAGCAGCATTCGACATTCCCTCTTCTCCTGCATTTTCTGTCATTTTTTTCAGTGTGTCTGTATTTAGCATTTTGAGTGCCCACATTTCAATAGGGAACCCTTCTGCAAGCTTAGAGTCCGTCACTGCTGCTCTATACATATGGAATGGCAAAGTAGTATGACTCTGCAACAGCTTACAGGATGCTTCTAGACTATGCCATTTAGCACAATATGATTCTGAGGAAACAGGCAGGCTTGCCCTATGGGATGGATACATTAAGAGCATGCATACACTTGTCTGGTAAAGATGACATAGTGACATCATCTGCTGATGACAACAAGGTGAAACAAGAGTAACCAGAAAAAATCATAAGGCACTGTCAAGAACCAGCAATGGAGATCTGTAGATAATTCACCCCACAACAACTGTAATACAACTGGTGGCTCAATCTGATTTTTGGAGTGAACTGTATCTTTATTTGACTGATTATTTGTGTTCCTGCATCTGAAGAAGCCAAGGTTGTAGGATGAAAATCACAGTGATTTAGTTAAGGCATTTTATGGTCTACTTTTAATTTTAGCTTTTGTATAATAAAGTTTTGTGGTTGGATTATCTACAGCTCTCCATTGCTGGTACTCAGCAGTGCCTTATGATTTTTTCAGGTCACGCCTTCTTTGCCATAGTTTCGCAGTAGGCACTGCTTTTCTTCCTTCTTTTCTGTGAAACAGGAGTGAGCACTAGCTGCACAACATTGCTACCCTCCCCAGAGAGCAATAGGCACAAAATATGCAAATGAAGGAGAAGTGGTTGTTCTGCAGTATTCTGTTTTATTAGCTTTCTGTTCAATCGTTATAACAGAATTTTTATCAAAATGATTGTTAAAAGGTCTACTACAAGTGTTTATGTACCATTAGCTTGCAGCATACATCCCTGCTGCCACTCACTCATCTTGGCAAGTGCTCTGATTCCCACTTTCCTGATTTCTGTGCATTACCATTAAGCTAACTCTCTCACAGAACCCCGACACTAACTTTAAAAACAACTCCCAATCATTCCTTAAATCTAAAATCCCTTCTCCTCATCGCCTTGACCATAACTCTGAGACAACTACCATTTGCTCCCTAACCCTAACTCTGAGCCAACTGCCTTCACTCACTGAACTGAAAATCTTCCTCCCCAACCTAACCCTGGCTTTGAGCCAACTACTGATTACTCCCTAAGCCTAAAATGACTCTCACTTCCCTAGCAGTAATCTGGTACTAATGCTTCATTGCTCCCTAAACCTAATATCACCCATGCTCCCTAAACCTAAAGCCACAATCCTCATTTCTCTTCCCCACTTAACAGTTCCATGATGCGCTCTTGATGACATCCGACCTTTGCAGCAGCAGCTGCTTTGCCAGGTGGGTAGATGATGAAACAGATGAGTCCATTGCTGTAAGTTCCTGAATTTGAGAAGCTGGAGCTTCAGCTGCTGCAAGGATCCCTTTGTAAACTCTATCCACATTAGTTTCTGTGTACAGCTAATATGTTGCCAGGTTATTGATTGTTGCTATGGAGCCTTAGCTTTAAGACGGTATATGTTTTCTTCGATCTATCTTTATCTGTCTGTCTATCTATCTATATATCTATCTATCTATTATTATACACACATTTAGTACAAAGATTCTCATACACTTAGCAAGACGCTAGGTACAACAGCTACCTCAGAATTTGTCTGCTGTCAGCCTTTCATTAACCTTGTCTCTGTCTCACTAAATGCTAATTCATCCATTTCATATATTACATGTTGAAATTTTATTTATTTATTTCACTGCTTTAGCTATTCAAAATTATTGTTATGTTCAGTAGTGGCTATGTAGATATTTATCAAGAAAGTATTAATTTGTACTATTTTTTGGTAGAATCACAATTATGTTTTCTTTTCCAGTTTCTTATAGAACTTCCAATTATGTCTAAATTACTTGTTTCATATATTTTCTTAGCATGTCTCTCTGTCTTTACATCTTCTATGTTTTTTTTGTTTATACAGAGATTGTTAACATGATTTTAGAATGATGTAAATTACTAATCATGATCTGTTGTCATGCTACATTTTTCTTTAAGCCCATCTACCATAGTTTAAGATTCTTCTGATCTATTAGTTATTCAGCCCTCATCAAGGATGGTGCAGTGGTAGTGTTGTTGCCTCACAGCAAGAGGGTCTCTAGTTTGATACTTGGTTCATAGGTAAGTACTAGGCTATCTGCCCAAGGGCATTTATAAGCCTAGCCAGAATGTGTTGGCTTTCACCACCCCTTAGATTAGTTCCCTGTTCACTGTCCAGCAGACCCACTGCAGTGATCCCCGGGGTAAATTTTCTGTTCCCCATCCACCCATCAAGGTTTCTGTTGAAGAGTGTTAGTGAGGGGCTCTGCCTGATGTATATTGGAATCCTGTTCCAAAGCATGGGGAGTCTCTGGGATAGGAATCTATCCCTCCAGCATGTCCTATTTATTGTTGTGATTAGGTTTATATTTCTAGAGCATGTGGCTCTCCGGAAATTGTTTTTTTTTTTAGGTGGAGCATGTCCATCAATTCTGGGTTGGACATGGCTTTGTATGTCAGGCAGAGATCACCTCTGAGTAAGCGGAATGCAACAGAGTACAGCTGGAGTTTCTTGAGTCGGGCTGCATAGGGCATCTGTTTGAGGCCAGTAATCCTCTTGGTGAGGTACTTTTATGGTCTTTCCAGCTGTTGCAGGTGTCTTGTAAGGTACATCCCAAATGGGGCATTGTATTCTATGATAGGTCTAATGAGTGATGAGTAGAGAGGTTGAGTGTCTTATGTGCAGACTCTGCATGTTATTCATGTGGTCCTCCCACATTATAAAGACATGTGTCTGGAATGTTTTTCCCCAGGTCTCTGCTGAAAATTGACTTGTTCCAAGTTGGACTTTCCCAGTTAACAAATGTTAAATAACATCTTACAATGATAATCCTTTTCTTAATTCTTTACTAACTGATTCTAATAAGCATTCTCTCTGTGATGTTCTCTGTTACTACATGTTACCTCCCATTAAATCACATTTCCTTAATGATAAAATGAGACAATAAACCTTAATAGTCAGGCTTTGTATGTGGCTTAACCGTCAATCCCTTCATCAGTAATCTACACTTTTGAATTTTCCATGTGTACTTATCTGTTGTGGATTTCCCATCCAGCACCCAATCTTGTAGTCCATTCAATGACTCCATTATGCTTCCAGTACAAAACCACTTGCAGAGCTCTGTGGAGTTCTCAGTCTCTGTTTTTTTTTAATATTATTTTCTTTATTCTTGTATCTTGTCCTGTTAATTATCTGTTAATAGTTTTATTGCAAAGTAATCTATTCTATTAATGTTTGTTGTAGCATGTCTTAATGACATTTAACATAATTAAAACATAATAAATTAAATTAAAAAGTAACAGTCAGAGCAGCAGAGTATTTCAGTGCTTTGCATTACCATCGAACAGTGCTTGGCGTAGCCATTTTAGTGCCAGTGAGCCATGACTCCAACCACAGCAAGTAATCCTAGTTTGATATTTTGTTATATGTTTGTCAAACTAACAAAAGCTAGTATAGCAGACTTATGCACTTGATAAACCAGGTGGGTAATAATGACTCATAGGGTGAAGAATGGGCGCCACTTCTAATTTACAATTTAAAGATATCTCTGGTTTTGATGAATGTCTTGTAAGGTGGGTAGCTTCATAATTTCATGAAATGTTATGCCTGTGATGTCTTTTACAGCCCTGCACAATGTATAATGCAGGAAGGCATCACTCCTCAACCATGGGAGTAAAAGTGATGTCTTTTACAGCCCGGCTGTTGGCTGAAAAATGCTATACAACATGTTGCATTGATACTTGCTGAAATCAATGGAAATATTGATTTGCTATGGCTTTTGCTCATACGCATGTGTGTGCATGCATGTGTGTGTGTGTGTGTGTGTGTGTGTGTGTGTGTGTGTGTGTGTGTGTGTGTGTGTGTGTGTGTGCGTGCACGTGTCTGGCACTGTATTTATTTCTGATGGAGACTGATGCAACTATGCAGTCATTTACATGAGTATAGAGTGTGGCGTTAAATGATTCTGCATAAGCAGTCAGGTCATCAGGTTGGAGGGGGCTTTTGAATTTTGCCAGGTCATCATTCAGTTTTAGTAAATTAGCCTACATGTATTCTCTGAATGCCAATGAAATTGAGGATGTTGCAAGTTTCAGAATCACAGTTAATATGACTGACTTTTCCTATTTGACCAGGGTAGAGCTTGCAATCGGTGGGGTGCACAGCTGTCCTATATTGGTAAGTGCCAAGTCGAGGATTTTTTCACCCCTGGTTGGGGTGTGGACTAACTAATCCAGAGATTTTGTAGTGATGTAGTCCAGAAATCTCAGAACATATATGTTCACACCACTACTTAATTAAAACATTATGAAAATGCTGTAAAACGTACCTCATAGCATCTATGACACAATGGGTTACTGCATGCTTAATTCACTTTTCTTGTCTACAGTTATTACTTTGATGTCCTGACCAGATAATACATTTTAAAAGGATGCAAAGAAGATGCAAAGTTGAACAACGTTTAATGGTAACACTGAATTTCTTTACTTAGTCATCATTTTTGATTAGGTAATCACTATATGAAAACATTTAAAAAAATAAGTAAAATGCAATCCTATATCAAAACTGCCA
Source organism: Protopterus annectens (assembly GCF_019279795.1). Taxonomy (NCBI): domain Eukaryota; kingdom Metazoa; phylum Chordata; order Ceratodontiformes; family Protopteridae; genus Protopterus; species Protopterus annectens. The sequence continues at coordinate 798,879,669 of NC_056729.1, forward strand.
GGGAAATCAATAATACAAGGAATACAGAATAAGAACACTCTGCAAAAAAAAAAAAAAAAAAGGGAAAATGTAGAAGCATGCAAAATTATATGACCCATGCAGGTTACAATCAGGAAACAAGACAAATCCAAAACCCAAACTCTGCTTCACTGTGTATCTAGTAGTTGAACACTGAAACAAAAATGCAGTCACAGTGGTCTGGGCACATTGAAAACCAGCCCAGGCATATGACATAATTGTTTAATACATGCAATAACCAGTCAGGGCACAACTCATGATAGCTATCTCTGCAATGCAGGCAATCGTCATCCCCACCCAATGAACAAAAGCTGTTTTGGACTGTAGTGCTTTGTGGTCTGAGTTCATTAAAAAGGTAAAATAAATAAATTGGTTGTTTTAAAACATATTAGGCCTGCATCTAAGATCCTCGCTTTTAATGGCAGACTATCCCTCTATTCAAAGCTGCAGTGCCTGCAATAAGTAATGAGTCAAACATAAAACTATAGTGTAATTTCTTCTGATATGAAGAATATGGGCACTATAGTAAAATAAAAATTCTACTTCTCTGTTGGGATTAGCAGATAATTCCTCAAGGCAGGAAGACAAGAAGATAAACGAGTGCAAAAGAACCTTGAACTAATTGCATATCTTAAGAAACAGCCACACTACTGATTGTTCTGATGTGACAATACTATTTTTTCACTTAATTTATCTTAAATTACAAAGGGTAATTAAAAACACACTCATATTTGCAAAATATCTGTCCTGTTCTGCATTTACTATTTTTTTTGCAGATATTTCCTTTAGCCAAACCAGCATGGCATCTACATTCATTATGCCATTGTACAGAGTTCTGGGGGGAGCACGTTCTCTTCTCCTCATTCACTGACCAGACTTATCAGCTATGGAGATAAATCAAAGTTCAGTGTTTAAGGTGCAATAGGTTATGCACACATGCACACAAGCATACACACACACACACACACACACACACACACACACACACACACACATATGCGTGCATGCACACACACACACACACACACACACACATACACACACACACACACTCACGCTGACATGCACGCGTGTGGACACACACACACACACACACACACACACACACACACACACACACACACACACACACACACACACACACACAGATATGTATCCTTTCCCCACAATGTTGCAGATTTGGAGTTGGTGTACATAATTAGTGGGGGAGGGGGGCCATGCTCCCCCTCATAGTGAGGTGCAGGTTGCCTTGCTCCCTGCACACAATTGTTTTATTCTGTTTTGTTACAATTAGGTGGTTGACAAGCATCTATGCTCAATTATTTGCCATTTGTTGTATTAGCTTTATGACATATTCTTAAATATGATGACGTGAAGCTAGTTAAATCCAGTCATCACTTCAGCTTCTAATGGTATTTTCTTTACTTCATTAACAATCATACAATCAATGAACATTGCAGACATTATAGACAATGAAACTAGAAGTATATTTTCTATAGGGGGACCACAGTATTCTCTGTAGTTTCTTGATAATCATCGATGTGCCAAATTTGAAATGGTCATTGAGCTCAGATCATATAGATTGGGCTTGGTTAAAATTGTTACTTTTCATTAATTACAGCTAATATTCAGAAATCTAAATTAATGAATGCAGATCCCTTATTTTATTGCCTAATTATATCAAAAAGCTGTTGCTGCATTTCTGTTAAACAAAGTTAGGTCTGAATAAGAAACTATGGGGGTATTTGCTGTCAGAGTGCATTAAAGCAAAAGGAACTGTCTGCGTATAAATGCAGGAAATGCATAATTGATAAAGGCCATGTATGCCTATGCATGATGACTGAGAATAAACTTATGTAAAATGAAGTAATAATGAGTGGTTAATGGGAAATGATGTGAAATGATGCATGCTATTAAGTTGTCTTCCTGTCTGTTTGTAATTTATAGTCATAATTTGATACATTTCCACATCATCCACAGGTATTTTGTAAAAGTAGAAATTGTGCTTTTTCGTTCTACTTTGCAAAGTACAGATGCTTTCTCTTGCTGCTAGCTTTGCAGTTTCCCAGTGTGAGCTACTTGTCAGAGCCAAAACCACTTCTGCATAGCTGAGCTCACTGGCCAAGAAAGCTGAGATATAGACTGAGAAGGACACAGTTGTTGTTGTTGTCTTTTGGCTTTTCCCAGTTAGGGGTCACCACAGCGGAACTCCAGTCCACTAATGATTGGCAGTAGATTTTGACAAACGCCGAGGTGCCAGCTCAACATTTAACCTTCAACGAAGGCACGCCCATTTATGCATGTCTTTTGAATGCCCACCCAACTGTGGGGAGGACATGCAGACTCCACACAGAAGGCAATTCCCGCACTCAAACCGAGAATCGAAAGGGAGAACCTCTTGATGTGAGGCAACAACGCTACCGCTGCACCACCGTGGATATCATACTGAAAAGTACACAGTATAATATTATTAATCAGGAAATCCTTGATAGATTTTAGAGTTGTCAGAGGTATTGTAATAGCCTATATGGTCCCCAGTTGAGGACTGGGGAATATATGGCCTTCATATCCCTGTGTATACCAAGGTATATATTGCTTCAGTATATTTGCCACAAAGACCTTCCAGAAATAGACTAGGGACACATTGGGCATTTTTCAGGCTTCTGCCTCCAGGAAACTACAGCATTTTTTGAACATGCCCTTGGTGTACGTCAGTTTGCCAGTGTCACTTTAGCTCTGAGCCAGGACTATGTGTGCCTTCTTTGAGGTGGCACTTTTCCTTGAGGTGCTTGGTGTGACAGATTGCACCCATGTTGCAATTAGGGCCATTTTTGGTCCTTTGGGGGTAATTACAGCAATAGGAAGATCTACTATTTCATCAACTTCCAGATACAGCACAATACATGGGGATGCATCACTACTGTCTCTGCCCATCATCCTGGCAGTGCACACAAGACCTGTATCTGGCACACTAGCTTACTCTAATGCCTCTTCCTGCATATTAAATAGGATGCAGTGGCTGTCTTATTGGTAAGTTGAAATATATGTATACATATATATATATATATATATATATATATATATATATATATATATATATATGTGTGTGTGTGTGTGTGTGTTATCTTTTAAATATTTATTCATAGTAAACTATATTGCTTAATACTAAACCAGTTTTCCTTTGTTTTGTCTCTTTTTTTGTTTTGTCTCTTCCAACTCTTTTTTTTCAGTTGATAGCTCATAACACAATTGAGAAATGCATGCGGATCCGCAGAACATGATTTTAATACAGCCCTGTACCAAACTCTTATTGTCACTGAGAGGGTATTTGCCATACTGAAAGCCAATCTCCGATGCCTAAATGAGTCTGGGGGTGACCTGCTCTATAAACTAACTACTGCATGCAGGATGTTTACTGCATGCTGCACTCTGCATACCATGATAGTATGTCATTTTGGTGGTGAAGTGACTGATGCTGTCACTGCAGTATGGATCACTTCACCAGCAGACTGGCATACAGTGTTGAAGTGACCCATGCTGTCACTGCAGCTTCTAGTTCTAGTCCTACTATTATTAATGATGACAAATCAACAGCAGTAGTAAGGGACATCACGCAGCAGACTCTTGAACACCAGAATGCTATGAAGTTAAAGATGCAGAATCTAGTCCAGATTTACAGACCATGACATTCAGGATTGTGCTTTCCATTTTTTAATTATTATTATTATGTAAAAAAAAACACACATAGATTATAATCGATGTATGCTTTGCAAGGTGTGGGGCATGGTCTACTGTCACTGGTTATCAGACATTCCATCTTATCTTGTTCTTTTGTTTTTCAGAACACAATCATTATCGTCTATAAAAGTTATTCCTGACTTCAGTGATATCATAAGGCATCATATAGGAGATATTTACATATAAGATATACTTGTAATTTTAAGTGATTTGCATTTAAAACGAGTTCATACCATGCACTAGAATGGAAAATGCATTACGTTTACCTTTATAATACAATGTTTCATCAGTTTTATATTTGAAGATTACAAATAATTTTTTTCTTAAGTTATTACACTTCACATGATTTGATTATGTCATACAAACTAGGTTGTGTCCTCAGAAATATAAATCATTTGTGCAGTGCTGAGGGTTAACTGGCAGCAGTGCCAGCGCAGATGGCAAGATACTCATGCAGTATTTTTCTAGGTGTGCATTATTCTCTTAATAATGTATAATATTTGATGTTTGTCATGTTGATCACTGCTGCGGAAGCCTTAACTATATGGGTTATATCCTGCCAAGCTTCAGGGCACCTTCCACAAGGTCAAACTGTTAGGTAGTCCAGCTCGAGTTGAGCTGCATAAAAAAACACAGCTTTGAGTGCCAAGGCCTTCTGAGCTTTCCTGGCACTGAAAGCAGGCTTTTGAAGATCAACGGTCAGCTTGTGCTGTTACATTGCTAGGCAGATAAGTTCCCTTTGGGGAAAAACTTCCACATTTTAAATTTATTGTTTAAATGTAATTTCCTGGTTAGGAAAGTTTTTTTTCCCCTAGGAGCCTATGTTTTCATAAGCTGTCATGAGACTTTAAACAGGAGTGCACTTTTCTCCTGTCAGTTTAAAGCAATCAAATTTCAGAGGCTGTCAGAGTATAATAATGTCCCTTTTGCTGTGTTTTTATTTAGACAAGTGACATTCTGTAGCATTAAAGATTTACCAGCTTATGCTTATTCTTTTTCCCAAGAAAGAGGAACCAGTTTTGGCTTGACCATGGAACAACTACCAGTTCCATAATCAGTCCTTCTAGCCACAAAAAGAAAAAGTTAAGCAAACAACCTTTGCCACCAGAGCAGGCTTTGGCTAGCAATTTGCCATAGCCTCAGGTGTGTGAATCTGCTGTGGCCAAAGCTGTTTGTTCAGACCAGTAATCTTTTACCCTGGATCCCTCTGGTGCAGCACTTAGAGACATTTGGACTGGGGGGGGGGGGGGGGTAGCCACATCCTCTGTGGCTGTTGTGTTCTCCACTGTGGGCAATGTATATTCCCTCTTGTTGGTTTGGGAGAAGTGATGAGAAACTCTTCCCTGTTTAGTCAGAAAGCTGTGTTCAACCTGTGGAAACTGCTGCTGATATTAACAACCCTGCTGGCCCCAATGTGTATGCCATAAAGAAACAGAAAACTAAACATATATCTGCTCCTGCTCAAATTTCTCTAGACAGGAGTAGTTTATTAGGTCTGGCTGCAGGTATAATTCAGGCTACTGATCCCTCTTACATGGTGATTTCTGGTAAAAGTAAAAGGGATGCCTCTTTTCCTGAATAGATTCAAGATTCAGAATCTGGACAAGAAGATGAAGAGACAGATGCAGGGTTTTCTCCTCGGACATCTGCTTCAGAATCAGAGGAGAACACTGTGTTTGATTCCGTTTGTAGGGGTTACCTTTCTCTGAGACAATTTCCAGAATCTATTTATTTATTTATTTATTGACATTTGATTACTGAGAAAGACTGACTGGCTCCAAAGTGTTGCAAAAGATTTTAAGAGCAATAATTTTACAAACTTAAAAAATAATACAACCATCATCTGCAGTTTAAACAATCATTATACATGATATGAAAACATTGCTTAAAAATAGATTCAAGTTATATGATGATGCCTTAATATTTAGAGAAATTTTAGCTAGTTTATATAAAAAATATACTTAAGTAAGCATAACAGAAACTGGAATTGTAATATGAAGTTTGAAAAAACAGATATATGGTATATTTATAGAGAAAAATGGTAATAATCCAGAAGGCAGAATTCGCGAGAAACACACTTTTTAAAACAGCTTTAAAACTTTATTCCATAAGCACTTTCAGCTAGTAATCGAGTGCATTTCTGCAAAATCCAAAATGGAGCTGTGACAGCTCCAAATAAAGGCTGCATATCAGTCAGGAAGCATGCCAATGGACAAGTATAAGGCCACTGGCATTGCAAACAACATAGAAAATAAAAAAAATCAACTTTTATTATGTTTTAGCTGATCTCGGCCATTTAAGCATAGGGCAGTGGCGGGCAAACAGGATCGGGGGGAAAATAACAAAATAAACCTAAAATAAGATTTCTAACTAAAATCACTATTCTGCCATGCAAGTCAATGGCAGGCAGAAGACAACATGGCCAGTGAGTAGTGGTTGCTAAGGGGAGAGGCTCAATGTGAGACATGTAACTATGCATTAGCAGGCAATCCTATGCAAATGAGGGGAATGATAGTGAATCCCAGGTTTCCCCAGCATGCTAGTCAGGCCCAACAGTGTAAGAGTAGGAATAGCTTGGTGCAAGCCTAGGAGATAGTTGACATCATGGAGGGAGGTGTATTAGGCATAAGGTATGCAGACGGGAGCTCTGTGGCTCATGTTTGCTCCTAGCTAAGCACAGCTAAGCAAGGGGGTGTGTTTGATTCTGCCTAGCACTCTGTACATTGCCTATGTTGGTATGCGTGCTCCACACCAGGTTTTAAAGGTTTAAAAATAAGTTAAACCAGGAAATAGCAGCTCTTTGCACATTTGAGCACTGTGTTTGTGCGGTGCGCCCCTGGGCTTAAACAGGAAGGCAATGGGAAAGGAAAACAGCAGTAGGAAGGTAATCTAGGGGAACAAGCATAGCTGGCAGGTGAAATGTATCTGAGTCAGCCAATTACACAGGCAGCAGGCCAGCCCAGCCCAGAACACTACTATAAACTATACAAATACCTTCCCCTCTGGTTTTTCCCACACTCTACACCACCGGTGTAAACAAGCGGGGAACTTTTAGCACTCACAACAGCAAAATGATAGGGGCTGCAATAGCTATCATACAACAACGTGTGGAAGAGGCTGAGGGTGGTGAGGATGTGAATGCTGTCGACCAACCAACAATGAGGAGACGGAGAAGAGTGTACAGACCGAGGGTAACCTAGCAGGGGCTACATGAGCTGGAGATAGTGGAGCGCTATAGGGTGGACAGGGCCCTCCTACAGCAAATTGTTGAGGTGTGCTGGCCAAGCCTTACACACAGAACTAACAGAGGGGCACCCATCCCAGTGGATACCAAGGTATGTGCAGGCCTAATAATACTAGCTACAGGTACCTTCCAAAGGCCAACTGGGTATATGATTGGGATCTCACAGGCATCAGCATCCAGGGTACTCCACCAGTTCCTGGATGCCATGTCAGCACATGTCGGTGAGCACATATATTTCCCCAACACCCGTGAGGCATTGGCCAGCAACATGCAACTGTTCCACCAAATAACAGAATACCCTGAGGTAGTGGGTGCTATAGTCTGCACCCTCATATGCATCAAAGCACTACCTGGTGAGTGGGGTAGGGTCTACATCAACCGCAAGGGCTTCCCCTCCATCAACTGCCAGGTCATGTGCGATGCCCAGGGCATAATAATGAATGTGTGTGCTGGCTGCCCTGGAAGCTATCATGATTCCCACATCTGGCATCTGATGCAGCTGTACCATATATCTGCCAGTAGGGACAGCCCTCACGGTCACCTAGTGGGGGATGCTGGATACGCACTGGAGCCGTGGCTGATGACACCCATCAGAAATGCACACACACCCAAACAAGAGCTCCATAATGAGGCACATGCACAGACCAGAATTATTGTAGAGCATGTATTTGGGATGCTTAAGTCATGGTTCCAGTGCCTGGACACATCCAGTGGAGCATTGCAGTATTCACCAGCTACATGTACCCAAATTATCCTTGTATGTGCGATGTTACACATTATAATCCTGTGGAAACAGCTGCTGCAGGAACAGCACGGGGCAGGGCCACACAGCCCCCCACCATTGCCAAGGCCTGCACAGGCACAGAGTGATTCAGAGGAGGAACAACCTGAGCCTGCCCCAGTAGGCAGAAGGAGGCATGCCCAGTATGCCCTGGGCTTGGCAAAGAGACAACGCATAGCACATACACTGACACAGGAGAGACACAGGGAATAGCAACTCTCTCTGACTCTCACATGCAGTAAAATGGATGCCAAACATTAAACTTCCTGTGCTCAACCATGTGTAGGGAATGTACTATATGCATCCAACATAGGCAGCCCTGCAGCACCACCCTCAGTACTGGGACACCCACAAGGTAAGTGACTCACACATGCCAGTCATGAGGGTTCAAATACCCAACAACAGTCACAGCCAGCAGGACAGGTGTAGACAAACACAAACAAAGGCTGTGCTATGGCCTCTGAATGATGCCTATGAGTAACCTCCCCTTCCAGACCTACACAGACAGACTACAGCAGGTCAGGCAATGGGACATTAGTTCTGAAGGGTAGGAAGTCAGAAACTAATATGTAGGTTAATCAAAAGCTAAGATCTGTAGTACACTGGTATGCCTCTAGTCAACAAGATAGGTAAAAATACAGAATGAAATGGAGTACCTGACATACCAGTACAGTCATAGCAAATGTGTACAAGTGTCAGGTGTGCCCCCCCCCGCCCTATGTAGTAATGTAATAATAGTCAGGTGTGCCCCACAATCTTGTGTAGAAATGTAGAAATAGTCAGGTGTGCCCCCCATCCTATGTAGAAATGTAGTAACAGTCAGGTGTGCCCCCCCCCCAATCCTGTGTAGAAATGTAGAAATAGTCAGGTGTGCCCGCCCATCCTATGTAGAAATGTAGTAACAATCAATGCCAAATGACCGATGGATACCTTGCAGAAACAGTATGCTACCTGTAGGTGTACAACACAAAGTTCAGCACTGCAATTCAAACTACCCGGACTCGATCCACACATTCAATATAGACGGGCATATAGGGCATGCTCACACACAGAGAAATGAAGGCAATGTCAGTCAACAACATGCAAAGGTCATACTGGGCATGCTCACTCAAGCACATGAAGACAATGTCTGCAAACACTATTGGACCAGACATATCTGGAAGTCGCAGATGTTAGTGCAGACACTCTTCAGTATGCACCACACATCCTTTGCACACACAGAGGATAGGAATACAGACATATATCTAAGGACAACACACTATAATAAGCCAAAGGTAGAGACATACATAGATGTGTGGAAGAGGGTGACTGTGACAAGAAGTCATCCAGGGCTGTCCCACCCAGCACACAGCCAAAGGTCCACAACCACATGAGGTTCAGATGTCACTCACTGTAGATACTAGCCACCGGTATCTGTCAGCATTACAGACTATGTGGTGCACATACTAGCTGTGCAGCATCACTGTATAAGGAAGTAGTCATCTAGCAGCAGTATACACGTACCTGTGAAATTTGTACCTGTGTGTGCCCCCATGTGGTGTGTCAATCTCTAGATGAATGGGTTATGGCCCATGCACACACACTGCCCTCCTCATATATCTACTATGACAAGCCTGCTGAAGTCATCCACTGTGAAATACACCTTTGGGAGAGTTGTAGCCCAGTAATCTCTGTGTTGCGTCTCCTAACTGCGTACTGCTGTAGTGTGATAAACTAGTTAGTTAGAAGTTCCAATCCCAGACATGACAACTGTGTGTGCATTTGTGTGTGTTCGTGTGTGTCTGTCTGTCTCTGTTTGTGTAGAGAGCAATGCTTTTTAGGGTAGTCACACTCCCTACAACTCAAATGCTCGACTTTGGTAAGGCTGCTGATGTCATCCATCTAGAAATACATCTCTGGGAAGGCTGTAGTCCAGTAATCTCTGTAGCACATGCCATAACTGCATACTGCTGTAGTGTGATAAAATAGTTATGTAGAAGTTTTAATCCCAGACTTGGCAAGTGTGTGTGTGTCTGTCCGACTCTGTCTGTGTAGAGAGCAATGCTGTTTAGGGTAGTTACACTTCCTACAATTCAAATGCTCTACTTTGGCAAGGCTGCTAATGTTATCCACCTAGAAATACACCTCTGGGAAGGTTGTAGCCCAGTAATCTCCGTAGCACATGTCATAACTGCATACTGCTGTAGTGTGATAAAATAGTTAGGTAGGAGTTCTAATCCCAGACTTGACAAGTGTGTGTGTGTGTGTGTGTGTGTGTGTGTGTGTGTGTGTGTGTGTGTGTGTGTGTGTGTGTGTGTGTGTGTGTGTGTGTGTGTGTGTGTGCATGTGTGAGTGTCCGACTGTGTCTGGGTAGAGATCAATGCTTTTTAGGTTAGACACACACTATATTTCAAATGCTCTACTTTGGCAAGGCTGCTGATGTCATCCACCTAGAAATACACTTTTGGGAAGGTTGTAGCCCAGTAATCTCTGTAGCGCATCCTATGATTGCATACTGCTGTAGTGTGATAAATTAGTTAGGTAGGTAGGTTCCTACTCAGCAACAGCTCCTCATGGTCCTGCAGAGTGGTGCTAGCAGCAGAGAAATGAAAAGAGTGACTGCTTCCAAGATTTAAGTATATTTTACTGCTATTACCTGTGCAACCATCTTTCCTCACCGAAAAGCGAGTTTAATCTGCTCTTTTGCCTGTTTTAAGCTTGTTTTTGTGATTTCCAATACCTGCACTTTTAAAAGTTTGTTTGTTTGAATTTAACTGTCGAGGCTGTTCACTCAAGTGCGCTAGGCTGTGTTAAGATTTTACTATACTTTTTCTGCTGTTTGTTCTGTTAAAAAAGAAAAAAAAAAAAAAATATCCTTGTTTCCCACCTTTCCTGACCTAGAATAGTCCCTAATACAGGCATTGCTGTATTCTGGACTTTAGAATAAGTAACTGTGTTGCCCATTTCCTTACTTGGATAGAAGGAAGTTTCTCTGCTCACCAGTGGGAGTGGGGAGCTTTGAGCAGCCTATCTGTCCCTGGAGGAGTGACCTCAGTACAAGAATCTTGTAGTTTATTGGCCATTTTGGGCTAATTTCTAGCTCTTTTAAGTTCCCTGTATAAAAACCTGCTTTGGCGCGGCTTTTCGCTTGTTCCTACTCAGCAACAGCTCCTCGTGGTCCTGCAGAGTGGTGCTAGCAGCAGAGAAACGAAAGAGTGACTGCTTCCAAGATTTAAGTATATTTTACTGCTGTTACCTGTGCGACTATCTTTCCTCACAGAAAAGTGAGTTTAATCTGCTCTTTTGCCAGTTTTAAGCTTGTTTTTGTAATTTCCAATACCTGCACTTTTAAAAGTTTGTTTGTTTGAATTTAACTGTTGAGGCTGCTCACTCAAGTGCACTAGCCTGTGTTAAGATTTTACTGTACTTTTTCTGCTGTTTGTTCTGTTAAAAAAGAAAAAATATATATATATATCCTTGTTTCCCACCTTTCCTGACCTAGAATAGTCCCTAATACAGACATTGCTGTATTCTGGACTTTAGAATAGTTCCTGTGTTGCCCATTTCCTTACTTGGATAGAAGGAAGCTTCTTTGTTCACCAGTGGGAATGGGGAGCTTTGAGCAGCCTATCTGTCCCTGGAGGAGTGACCTCAGCACAAGAATCTTGTAGTTTATTGGCCGTTTTGGGCTAATTTCTAGCTCTTTTAATTTCCCTGTATAAAACCCCATTTTGGCGCAGTTTTTCACTTGTTCTTACTCAGCAACAGCTCCTTGTGGTCCTGCAGAGTGGTGCTAGCAGTAGAGAAATGAAAAGAGTGACTGCTTCCAAGATTTAAGTATATTTTACTGCTATTACCTGTGCGGCCATCTTTCCTTGCCGAAAACCGAGTTTAATCTGCTCTTTTGCCTGTTTTAAGCTTGTTTTTGTGATTTCCAATACCTGCAATTTTAAAAGTTTGTTTGCTTGAATTAACTGTTGAGGCTGCTCACTCAAATGTGCTAGCCTGTGTTAAGATTTTACTGTACTTTTTCTGCTGTTTGTTCTGTTAAAAAAGAAAAAAAAAATCCTTGTTTCCAGCCTTTCCTGACCTAGAATAGTCCCTAATACAGGCATTGCTGTATTCTGGACTTTAGAATAAGTTCCTGTGTTGTCCATTTCCTTACTTGGACAGAAGGAAGCTTCTTTGTTCACCAGTGGGAGTGGGGAGCTTTGAGCAGCCTATCTGTCCCTGGAGGAGTGACCTCAGAAGCAGAGTCTTGGAGTTTATTGGCCGTTTTGGGCTAATTTCTAGCTCTTTTAAGTTCCCTGTATAAAAACCCGCTTTGGCATGATTTTGCGCATAGCACAGCATCGGGCAGCGCCGCTTAACCAGGCTTAAACCATTGTCAGCTCCACAAAGTCTGCTCTTCACTTTTTCCCTTAGATCTGCTCTATTCTCTCAAGTAAAGACCCTATTCTCAACCTATAACCTAGCACTGCTCTTACAAGCAATTATATAAGTTAGCACTAATAAACTAATAGCACTACCTCCTCATATACTCCCATGGAGTATTCGTCCCCTAATGGTCCTTTTTGTCAGCCATAAAGGAGTTACTTATACTATACCGGCATGTCCAAAGGTCAGTTGCTAGTTTCCTCTCCAGTCCAGCTGGTGAATCTGGGAATCCTGAGGCAATGTTACAACTGCCTCATGTACACAGACAACCCTCTCCTCCTTCCAACAAGTACTAATATATGCGAGAGATGCAACCACATAGCCAAACTGGAGGTTAAGCTCTCTCAACGCAGTACTGGCACAGCCAGTCAGAAGGAGAGGGTAACCATACACACCACAAATCCAGCTGCACATAGACCTACCACATCATCAAACCAAACACATAAACACACTAAAACATACTCGGAGGCTCTAAATACAAATCTGCCTAAGCAGCAGAGACCTCCAAAGCAGACATCCAAGCAACCTCTAACACAAAACAAAAAAAGTGAAACACATACTTCACAAAATCAGTGTGCCAAACAGTCACAGCCCTTAAGGCCAAACAACACACCTGATACACTTGTAATAGGTGACTCTATTGTCAGGCACACTAACGTTCCACTCACCAGGCTGAACAAGGAGAAGGTCATGGTGAGCTGCCTGTCGGGAGCCAGGATCCGCCACATAACACAAGCACTCAGGTCACTCCAAAGCAAGTACAAATATGACTCTGTCATTGTCCATGCTGGTGTGAATGACCTGAGCCATACCTCCCTGGACTACATGAAAAGAGACATAGAGGAGCTCTCAGATCATGTAGCCCAGACAGGTATGACCCTGACCTTGATTAGCATCTTACCCTCACCAAAAATGATTCCACAGTATAAAGAAAAAATGAGCAATTTTAACAATTGGCTAAAGTTCTGGTGTCATTCAAAGGGGATCCAGTGTCTGTCAGCCTGAGATGACATTCTCGACAAGCCATGTTGCTTTGTTAGGGAAAGCTTGCACCTGTCACCTCTTGGCTTTCGGATACTGGCAAAGGCTCTTGCCACACCCATAGTGCCTTTTTTAGGCAAGGCTCAAAAGACAAACCCACCTCCATAGACAACACAAGGAAAAATAAACTAAGGGTAATGCTACCCAACACCAGAAGTCTAAACTCAAAATGCAAGCACTCGAAGCTCTCCTCAGCATGGAGAATATCGATGTCTGTGCAGTAGCAGAGACCTGGTTTAAGGCTCCCGAGAAAACCCCAGCACTACCAGGTTATACCTCATACCATGCTTTTCAGCCCCAAAACTCAGACCGAACCACAAAAGGAGGGGGAGTATCCATATTCATCAAGGATACCCACACCTCCAGGTTAGTGGCACTGCGCGAAGCATCAGAAACCATCCATGTGCAACTAACAGTGGGCAAAACTGCCTTTCAGTTTGTAGCCTGCTACAGACCATCATCCGAGACTCTGGAACCTCACGTGGCTTTCCTGAGAACATTGGACAATATGAAGGTCTCTTCAAATACCTTTATATTGGGTGACTTCAACTACCCAGACATAGACTGGGAGCACTACTCAAGTCCCAACAGCCTAGCCCAGAGGTTCCTAGAATTTATAAACTCAAATGCTATGGAACAACTGGTCACCACGCCTACAAGAGGGGAAAACATACTGGACCTGATCATCACAAACATGGGGACTCTATGCTCTGCACCAGAGGTTCACCCCTCATTGGTAAGATCAGACCACAAATTAATCTCGCTGGACATCCACATCCCGACCCCACCACCACCCCAGAAAACCACAGTAAAAAACTTCTCCAAGGCTAATTTCACACTTCTCAAAACCAAGGTGAATTCACTCAAAGCCCCCGGGCCAGTGGAAACTATGGCCCAGACTGCAGAATTCTTTATAAATGCATTCTATGGACATCTTCAGGAATGCATGGATCATGCAATCCCAAATAAAACCAAGACCCAATCTTCCAAAGGCAGGCATCCTGTCTGGTGGACCACTGCCATAAATAAGCTATACAACAAAAGGAGGAAGATAGAGGATAGAGCAAAATCCCTCAATAAGAAAGCATCACTGATCAGTACTAGCAAAAAACTATGGTCCCTCATAAAATCTTCCAAGGCCAGCTCCGAGAGAAAAATTGCACAAGACACTAAAGATAACCACAAGGGCTTCTTTAGTTATGTTAGAAACCTAGCTGGCAACTCCCAGATATGTTTGGAGTTAGTCCAAAATGGCGAAAAATACACTGGACCCACAGACATTGCCAACATCCTGGCAGATACATTCAGTGCAAACTTCTCCCCCCCTTCCCACCCAAAAGAGCAAATATCTATCCAAGCAGAAAGTTGTCTCCCTGTCATCTCAGATGCTCAGGTGGGAGCTGCCCTCTCCAAAGCAAAAAACACAGCATCAATGGAACCGGACGGTGTCCCGGGCTGCATCCTACAGGAGCTCCAAGAAGAGCTAAAACCTCATATTAGCTTACTGTTTAATCTCAGCCTTACTACAGAATATGTACCCAAGGAATGGCGTACAGCAACAGTGGTCCCACTCCACAAAGGTGGAGCCTCAACGGACCCTGGAAACTATCGCCCCATAAGCCTGACTAGCCTGGTCTGCAAAGCTATGGAGCAGATTATCATGAAACTCATAAACAAAGACATTGGGGAATTACAGACGCTAGATCCTACACAATTCGGCTTTGTTAAAGGCAGATCCTGCCTCTTGAACCTGGTAGATTTCTTCAAAGCAGTCACCAAGGCCATAGATGAAGGGGAGGTAGTCCACACAGCCTACCTGGACCTTGCAAAAGCCTTCGACACCATACCCCACTCTGGCATCATAGATAAGCTCTCCAGCCTAAATATTAACCCCTATGTCATAAGATGGGTTGCAAACTTGCTCAAGGACAGAACCCACATGGTCAGAATTGCGGGAGCCATGTCTGACTCTAAACCTGTTACAAGTGGCATCCCACAGGGCCTTAATGATGTTCTTAAACACATATGTGGGGAGCATGCTGATCTCATCAATAGGGCATTGCGATAGCATGGCTTACAACATACCCCTGTATTAATTAATCCATCTGATAACTTCTCTATATATAGATCTAAAAAATCTATTTTTGAACTGGAACTCTCCATGGTGAATTTTAGGTATTCAGTAAAATTATTCATCTTACGGAACTAATTGCTGCCTGCTGCCACTCCATAAAATAAAAAGATCATTGACAAAACGTCGATAAAAGGCCACATGATCAATAATTTCTTCTAATCAGAATAGGGTGTTCTCCTCCCAGTGTGCCAGAAACATGTTAGCTTAACTGTTGGTACACGGGGTCCCCATAGACACCCCGTCCTGCTGAATAAATATTCTATCATTAAATATGAACAGGTTGTTTTCCAAAATAAAACTAATTTTGAGAAAATGTTGGAATATTAGGCAATAAAGAACAGAAGATATTTAAGTAGTTTATTCTCCCAATATATGAACATATTATTAGTCATCTCAAGTAGGATATATTTACTATAATAAATAGTTTTTATATATATTTTTATATTTATAATACTGATTTTTTTATATTCTTACATATTATATATATACATTTTTATATATTTAGAAAGCATAAGTTGTTTTATGAATATGCATATATGTATTTTTTGGGGCCAGCTACAGATCTGTGGATTGAGTTTTAATATGTACCTCACAGCTAAGTATATAGAGTGTACCTTTAAATGGTTTATTGAGTTAGCTATCTGATTGGTTTGAACATTTTGAACTAGTATATAAACAGCTGATTTTTAATGTGGATGTTATATTGATCTGAAGAAGCTTTGTAAGCAAAAGCACTTATCACCTGTGAATAAATACGTATTTTTAACTTGAGGAAACTACCTGTTTCACTCTGTTTCTATTAGTGTTATTATTTTATATATTTGATCTTTAGTAACAGAGTGTTCATTCGGTTGGTTGGCAGCTAACTGTTTACTTTTGATATTTTTATTTATTGCTATTGCTGCCGTCCTCTGGAGCAGGGTTATGCAGATGACTGCCTCTATAGAACTGGACTATAATCCAGGGAAAGGTGACCGAATGGTCGAAGTACTACGGAAGAGATTTTTGCAGCACCTTGATTGTATAAAGGGTGTATCCTGGCAGGTTGAACTGACCGCCTCTACTGATGACATCGGTAACGCGACCGTGGATTTGGAAAGACTACAACAGTCATTAGATGAACTGTAGAAGGACTTTTTTAAATTAAAATGGCTCCAGATACAACAACTACATTTGCAGTATTGCCTCGATAAGAAGATTGTTCCTAGGGGGCTCTGTGTGTTCAACATGCCTAGCTAGGGAGCTCACTATCCGGAATTGCTTGCTCAGTGGCAGCAACTCAACCTGGAGGTAAGCGGCAAATACTTACAATTGCTCATAGACTTTTTTCAACCGGAAGAGGCTTTACTTATTGAAACTATAAAATTAAAACAGAAATTTATATTTGACAATTTTGCAGCCGCTACAGTAACTCCTTTAATTGAGAGCCTTCTGGATGGGATAGCGGCCTGTGAGCATAAACTTCTACACCAGAAGAAGAACAAAATTATAAGAGAAACAGATGACTTTAAGCTTATGTGGCCCAGGTGTGGACAAAGTATGACTGTTGACCAAGGACTAGGTCCCGCTAGGGACCATATTGAAGCAAATATGGACAAAGTTGAACGGACTGTTATTGTTGATAGAACTGTAAATAAGAATGACAAAAGGAATGAGCATCTAAGGAAGGATAATAAGAGTGCTTTGCAAGCTAATGGAAGTATTAATGATGGGCAGGGAGACATTGAGACAATAGAGCGTACTTTGCTAAATCCTGTAATACATACTAATACAGAGACTCCTGTAATAGTACAAGAACATGATACAAATATACCCTCAGTTATAGAGGAAGGGAATTTGTATCCAGAAGTTATGGTTATAAAACCTCAACCCTTAACCATAGAACCAACATCACAGTTAGTGGTAAGACCCAACATGTATAGGTTCATAGGTTCATAGGTTCATAGGTTCATACTAGGCTATCTGCCCAAGGGCATTTATATAAGCCTAGTTATGTAGGGTCTCTCTGGTGATGATGTCTCCCTCCAGCACGTTTCTATATATAAGTGTTCGGTTTGATCTCCGCCCTTGTCTGGTTCTGAGGGATCTAGATTTTTTGAAGCATATTCATCAAATCTGGGTTGGACATGGCCTTATATGTCTTATATGTCAGGCACAGGTCACCACAGAGTGAGACTAATAACTGAATAAAGCTTGAGTGAGGCAGCATAAGACATATTTTAAGACATATTTTTAATTTTTTCCTTTAACTTTTTTGGGGCTTTTCAAGCTGCATGCCGATGACCTCCCTTGATCTAGATGTGATCCCCCTTCATCAGGTGGGCGGCGATAGAGAAGGTTTCCTAACTACTATAACCCTCCTGTGTTTGCTGTACTTCCAGAAAAGTAGATGTGAACAAGAGTGGACCCAGGACTGAGCCCTGTGGGACACCACTTGTGTGAGCTTTGAGTCTGACATGGCTCCAGCAACTCTGACCCTGTGGGTTCTGGTCGCCTTAGCCAGTTTAAACCCATCTTTACATGTATGGGTTACATTCGTCGGTAGGCTGTATGGACTGCCTTTCCCTCAATGGCCTTGGTGACTGTCTCGAAAAAAAAAAAGTAAGTTTAGAAGGCAGGATCTTGCCTTTGAAAAAGCCAAACTGGGTTGGATCAAAGTCCCTTTATTTATGAGTTCCATTATGATCCTCTCCCATGCTTTTGCAGATAAGGCTTGTGTCAGCTTGGGGGGGGTGCTGTGTGGAGTCTGTGGAGGCACCACCTTAAGAAGGGGAAATCGAGTCAGCCCGCGCGCTTCTCCTCTGGGTACAATCCTGAGGTGAGGCTAAGATTAACAGCTGTCCTAACTGTGGGTTTAAGTTTTCATTCCTGAGTTCATGAAGCACACAGGGGGGTCCCATGGATGCTCACCTGGGCGTTGGAGATGTTGGGGGGGCCAATCCTCTGGAATAGAATATCTCTCCTTTTTGGATGGGGGGGAGAAGTTTGCACTGAACCTGTCAGCCAGTATGTTAGCAATGTGTGTAGGTTCAGTAATTTTCACATCATTTTGAACTAATTCTCTGGGAGTCTGTCTGGGAGTTTCCTTCCTAGGCTTCTAAAAGAAGAAGGCCTTATGATACTTGTCTTTAGAGTTCCTTTTTTTTTTCATTCAAAATTTGCCTTGGATTTATTAGAGAGCTTAGTTTTTACTTATAATGACTGATCAAAAAGGTGTCTTCAAGGATTTCTTGTCTATCTTTGTAGTTAGCTTTTTCCCTTTTTTGTAGAGAGAGCATGGCTTGTTAATGGCCAGACTGTCTTAGTTTTGTTTGGATTGCCTGATCCCATGCAGTCCTGTAGGTGTGGGTAGAAGGGCATTTTTAAGGTGGATCAGCGAGTTTGAGTATGGCTTACCACTCAGGGCCTTAGGGGGAGACTAGTGATGATGAGATCAAGTATGTGTTTTCTCCTGTGGAATGGGACTAGAGTTGTTCATGCATGCGACCCCAGTTTATAAACTCAGGAATCTTTGGGTTAGGTGTTCGGGCTAGGTAGTGTTCCCAGTCTATATTAGGATGATTGAAGTCACCCTGTATGATGGTGTTTGAGATACATTTATCCTCAATGTTTCAGAAGGAGATGTTGTGGTTCTCTGAGAGTCGAAGGTGCCTGTAACATGCCACAAATTGGCGGTAGTCTTGCCTATGGTTAAATGCGCGTATGAGGTGAATCCTGTTAGTGCTGGGGTGCTCTCAGGAGCCTTGAACCAGGTTTCTCTGTCACACAGCACAGACGATGTTCTCTCCATATTGAGAAGGGCCTCGAGTGCATGCCATCTTGAGATTGAGACTTCTGGCATTGAGCAGCATTACCCTTTTTTTTTTTTTTTTTTTTTGGGTGGGTGGTAGGTTTAGAATTTGAGCCTTGCTTGCTTGTCCAGCATGTCATCCCAGGCAGACAGACATTGATCCTTTGAATGACACCCAAATTAAGCCAATTATTTTAAAGCTTGATCATCATCACTGTATTGTGGCATCTCATTCTAGGTAGGTAGTATACTGCCTCAAGGGGGGTCATACCTGCCTCTGTTTGACACTCTGACTGTGTGTCTTATGTGTTGCATGTTGTTTAATGTGAGGTGGTATTGTTTGGGTGTCTGCTTTGGTGGCCTCTGCTGTTTGGTAAATTTTTGATTTTTGAGCCTCCAGTATGTCTTTGTGTCTAGTATGTGATGAGAAGATGTATATGATTGATGTGTGATGTGACTGTGACTGGGTATGTATTGTGTGTGGTCCTCCTGTCTGTGTATAATAGTAATAAGTTTGCAGAAAGTTCTGGGAGTATAGATGAAAGTATCCCTTTTCCCCTTCCTGTTCGTATAGAGAAAGGAATGAGAAGGACACGCTCTATGAGTCGTGGCCACCAGAAAAGGAAACACTTGGGAGAGTTTGTATCCCATCAGACTCTCAAAAATATGTGGGGGAAGGGAATCAGTCGTTAGTGTTTAACATTTCTTCCTATACACTCTCTTTAGACAAAGAGAGTTTATTAAGTAAAGGGCTGAATTTTATTCCTAAGTGTGGCAGTAGTCTAATAGACACTGTCATGGATCTCAAAGTTTTTTGTAGAAATGTTATGCTTAAATTATTGTATGGTAATCATGGTAATGATGTTATGTGTACACAGACTGACAATATTCAAAGATTCCGAAGTCTTAGTCATTTTGTATCACTGAATCATCCGTAAGTGGATGCCTATTTTAAGCTGACAGAAGAGGAACTTTTTAGATATTATGATACCATGAAGACTTATAAGAGGAATAATAGACATGATAATTTGAGTTATAGGGAAAGAATATGTCTGAAAGATCTACAGTCAAATGATTCCATTACAATTAGACCAGCCGATAAGGGAGGTCAAATAGTTGTCATGGACACATTGAAATACATTAGATCCATGGAGAATTTATTGCGTGACAAGTTCTATAAAACCATTACGAGAGAAGAAACACATGACATTATACAACATGTCGCCAATGCTCTATTAGACATATATAAAGGAGATATTATAACTAAGGAACTCATGGAATATTTGCTAGTTAAGAATCCCCTCATACCCACAATACATGGTCTTCCTAAGATTCATAAAAATATCATTGATCCACCTATGAGACCAATAGTGGCAGGAGAGGGTTGGGTCACCGAACATCTATCAGTATATGTTGAAGAACACTTGAGACCCATTTTAAATGAAAATAAATATGTGCTTAAAGACTCCAAACAGTTCCTAATGGAACTGAATGAGTGTTTGAAAGGAATTAACAATATACCAGTGCTTATTTTAGTCACAATGGATATACAATCATAATTTACCATCATTCCGAATCAGATAGGTGTACAGTATATATTAGATTATTTGAAGAGGCATAGTGAGTATTCTCTAGCAAAAATAGAACTAATTACCTATTTTTTAGAACTCATTTTGGAAAACAACCTGTTCATATTTAATGATATAATATTTATTCAGCAGGACGGGGTGGCTATGGGGACCCCGTGTGCCAACAATTATGCTAAAATGTTTCTGGCACACTGGGAGGAGAAGACCCTATTCTGATTAGAAGAATTTATTGACCATGTGGCCTTTTATCAACATTTTGTCAATGATCTTTTTATTTTATGGAGTGGCAGCAGGCAGCAATTAGATAGCTTGTTCCGTAAGATGAATAATTTAACTGAATACCTAAAATTCACCATGGAGAGTTCCAGTTCAAAAATATATTTTTTTAGATCTATATATAGAGAAGTTATCAGATGGGTTAATTAATACAGGGGTATATCGTAAGCCATGCTATCGCAATGCCCTATTGATGAGATCCAGCATGCACCCCACATATGTGTTTAAGAACATCATTAAGGGTCAGGGTATGAGGGCATCAAGATTAAACCCCTCCGAAGTTGGATTCTCAGAGGAACTGAATAACTTGAAAGAAAGATTTTTAGACAGAGGTTATAGGGAACATGAAATAAGTGAATATCTGAGTGATGTTCCCATATTACGCCATGATACAGCAGCACCTTACTTTGGTCCTGCTGTGCCTGGTAGACAAATGAAAATCCCTGTTGTATATCCTCTAACTAAAGTTCCAGCATTTTATACTTCCGACAGCAGAGAAATTAGGGACATTATTTGTAAGAACTGGTCAATCCTACAAGTAGATGAGGACATCAAAAGGATTGTTGGGGAACAACCACATTTCCTATATAGGAATAAGAAGAATCTTAAAGAGAATGCTTTGCTATCCACATAACAATAAGGATGGTTTGGGTGATGGATGTACTAGGCCATGTGGACAGTGTAATTTTTGTACGTATATAGATACAAATAGACTTTTTTCTCATCCTGACTTACAGAGAGAATTTACAATATCAGCAACAGCTACTTGTATGACATCTAATTTAGTTTATTTGGCTGTCTGTCAGAGCTGTAGCTCCTTTTATGTTGGCAAAACGAACAGGTCTTTTAGAGATAGGATACGTGAATATGTCTGTCATATTAGAAGAAATTCAGCACATAATGCTTTAGCCAAACATGTTATGCATTATGATGATGGCTTACATTCAGAGCCTTAGAAGTTATATCTCACAGTATTCGTGAGGGAGATATTAGGAATCATACCAAGTACAGAGAGAATAACTGGATTATTATCCTAAGAGCTGATAGAGGCAAGGGGCTTAATGAAAGGGCCTCCATAAAACCATTATTGAGAAAATGTCGGAATATTAGGCAGTAAAGAACAGAAGATATTTAAGTAGTTTATTCTCCCAATATATGAACATATTATTAGTCATCTCAAGTAGGTTATATTTACTATAACAAATAGTTTTTTATATATATATTTATATTTATAATACTGATTTTTTATATTCTTACATATTATATATATACATTTTTTTATATTTAGAAAGCATAAGTTGTTTTATGAATATGCATATATGAATTTTCTAGGGCCAGCTACAGATAAGTGGATTGAGTTTTAATATGTACCTCGTAGCTAAGTATATAGAGTGTACCTTTAAATCGTTTATTGAGTTGGCTATCTGATTTGTTTGAACATTTTGAACTAGTATATAAACAGCTGATTTTTAATGTGGATGTTATATTGATCTGAAGAAGCTTTGTAAGCGAAACCGCTTATCACCTGTGAATAAATACGTATTTTTAACTTGAGGAGACTACCTGTTTCACTCCGTTTCTATTACTGTTATTATTTCATATATTTGATCTTTAGTAATGGAGTGTTCATTCGGTTAGTTGGCAGCTAACTGTTTACTTTTTGCACTTGAAATATTACTCTCCTAACAGTTTCGGGTATTGCTACAGTGACAGCTTTGTTCTCATAGGTGTTTGACAATCACTTGTATTCCCTGTTTGCTGGCTAAACATCTGGGATCATCCCGCAGATTTACCAGGGTTACAGAGGGACAGGCAGCAGATATGGGCCCATATACTGGACATTCTGGCCTCATCTGTACAGTTGTAGGGTATGAGTCTGTATTCAGCCTACATCCACTCCCAGGATTCAGACCATGGCTGTGTCTTCTACAACTTAAACACTGTCCATCACAGTTGTGTCTGCTATATAGATATTGCTGTATATCTCCTATCTGCTTCCCGTCTTATTAATCCCCTGTGCTTTTACATTCTGACCTTGTATTACAACACTCTTATACAGATTTCCTAGACAGTTGTATGTTGTAGGACAGTGTGGGTGACAGTGATGAGTAATACCTCATTATCAGAGCAACTGCATCAGTAGTACTGCCATACATTGCCAATGTAAACAGTAACAGTACTGGGTATCATTCTTGTATTTCTGGGCACTGTGTTGATATCTGACAGACCTGTGGGAGAAATGTTTATTAGCACTACCTGAATGTTCCCACACACAGTACCAGGTTCCACATTACTATTATGCACATGCATCTCACTCTGTTACTGTACACACTCTGACCGCAGCTTGACAAGTTGGGGTGTAAATGGGACCTACGTGGCTTCTTAGTCTTCTAAGGTATTGTGGAGTTGCTAGTGTGTCAGCTTTGTTGTCATAGATGTGTGTCAATCAGTTGTATTTCCTGTTTGTTGCCGATACATCTGGGATCATCCCACTGATTTCCCAGGGGGACAGGTTGATAGGCAATAGATATGGGCCACTTTAATGGACATTCTGGACATTTGTGTACAGTTGTGGGGTATGACTCTGTATGCAGAGTACTACCACTGGTAGGATACGAACCATGGCTGTGTGTGATAAAACAACAACAATTCACATCTCAGTTGCATGTGCTATTCAGGTTTTTTTGTCTGCATTTTCCCTGTTTTCTGTCTATCTGTTTAACTTTGAAAATAATGTTATGTTTTGTAAAGTGTTTTATAATAAGTTAGTACTATATGTGCTAAATGCTGGTATTGCTTATGACTGTAATCTGCTTGAAACTAGCATTTACTAAATGTTCAGTGTGAATTATTATCTTGGAGCTTTTCTCCCCAGGCCTCTGCTGAAAATGGACATGTATCCAGTCAGACTATCCCGGTCAACAAATGTAAAATTAATAAAAAATAAAATAAATAAATGTGTCTCTTAATTGTACTAAATGGCCTCTGGGGATTACACCTGTCATATACAGGCATTCCTACACATTTAATTTATGGTGCACAGTGTGGGTAACAGTGCTTAATACTACAGTACTATTACATGATTGGTAATCTACATTACCATATGATACCAGAGTATACACATGCAGTCCAGCAGTTAGACCTTTATTGTCAGGCTATTACACTTTTATTGACATACAAACAATATGAGACTCTTCCTGCCATAATCTCTAGTGTATGCAATACTTGCCTTGAACTATACAGGTTTTATACAGACAATTCATTTACTACAACTTTTAGTTTTATTTCCTGTGACGGTAATTGCATGAGTATTACTGACCTGCCTCACGTCACAACCTCGCCAGGCAACTGATGTGGGCCTCCTGGTTTGCAGCCTGCTCCATTGCAGCTGTGGGGGACATAAGAGGAATATTTAGCCATACCTATCCATGATATACCTGAGCTGGCAATTATTACACAAATAGTGGGGAGATACGTTCACATGACTGGAACATCTCCTGATGCTCTAGCCTCTTGGAGCCACTTCTCCAAGAGGTCCTCCTTACATAGGTCCAGGTCGGCATAGTGATGCCTGACCTGCTCACCAGTTTGGGGTATGCCAGTGGCAATGTTGAGGTCACAGGTGAGATGGTCCCAGGCCTCCGCCTTATATTGGGAGCCCTGGTACTGGCCCTGCAGCAGTCTCCGATCATGGTCTTTGACAAGGCGTCCTGCCATGACCTTGGACTCCTGGATGCACCAGCACTGCACACAGAAGCGCACACCATCTCGCCTTACTGCCATTGTGCCTGCAAGGGGAAGCTACAACTAGTTATGAGATGTATTCCCACTTCTTGGGTTTAAGTAGGGCCAATTTCCCGCATTTTCTTGATTGGCTGGTTTTGAAAAGGCTAAGCTATGGCTAAACCTGCTTGCCTAGCGTTGGCATTATTTAAAGGGATATAACACTGGGCACATTGAGTTAGATGGCCTACACATTGCTTACACCTTCTAAGCTGGCCTGTGCAGTGCTTAGCATTGCTTACATTAGACTATGCATTATAATTCCTTTTAGGCATTGAGTTATTATTCATTATAGGTTCATAGGTTCATAGGTAGGTGCTAGGCTATCGGCCCAAGGGCCTACATAAGCCTAGCCAACAAGGTTCCCTGGCTTATGCCACCCAAGAAAGTTATTTTCCTGTGCCACTGTCAAGCAGAGACACAGAAGTGATCCCCAGGGTGTATTTCCTATTTCCCATCCACTCATCAAGATTTTTCTTGAGGAGTGCTAATGAAGAACTTTGCTTGATATAGATGGGTAGCCTGTTGCAGAGTATAGGAAGTCTCTGGGACAGGAACCTATCCCTCCAGCATGTCCTGTTTATTGTGGTGACAAGGTTTAGGACCCTAGAGCATGTAGCTTGGATGGATTAGGATTTCTTTAGGTGTAGCATGTCCAACAGCTCTGGGTTTGACATAGCTTTAAATGTTAGGCAGAGATCACCTCAGAGTATGCGATATGCTATGGAATAAAGCTGGAGTTTTTTGAGATGGTCAGTATAGGGCATTTGTTTGAGGCCAGTAATCCTCTTTGTGAGGTACTTCTGTAACCTTTCCAGCTGCTGCAGATGTCTTGTGAGGTACATTCCAAAAGGGGCATTGTACTCTATAATGGGTCTAATGAGTGTCGAGTAGAGGGGAACAATGACCTCTTTTTTCCTTGATTACACCTTATATGTATGCCTGGTATCCATGATTCATATGTACGTATACTGTATGGGGGCTTCAACACTCTGTTACAATTACACCTAACTTCTGGCCTTACTGCTTTACTCCGGTTCACATATTTATGTTATGTAGTGGGTTAAGGCACATACGTCTGTATACTGATTCCTTTCACAGGTTCAGTTTGGTTTTACTATGGTGAATACTTGTTTGCTGATAGCTCATTCTTCTGTACTTCTGTTATGGCTTGGTGGTTAACTACTGTGACTATGGTGTATAGGGTCCTGGGTTCGAGACCTGCATGGCTGTTTATTTTGTAACAAGGACCATTGGATACAGAGTGATTAAGGCACTTTTGAGCATTTGTAAGCATGTTTGCATGGGTTTGTGTGATGGTAAGCACTGCTAACTTGCCGTTACATCTGCTTACAGAGAGTTAGCTTCAGGATTGCTTAACAAGTGTAGGGATTGCTTACTGCCATGCAAACAGGGTTAAACTCGCTTACTAGTGCTTAAATATGCTTGCTACTGCTTATTGGTGCTTCACCTGCTTACTAGTGCTTTATTCATTATGACACTGACACCTGACATGTGTATTTACTGCAGTACTCCAGTTCATAAATATATGTTATTTAGTGGGTTTTGCAACATAAATATTGATCATAACGTGTTTTGCCATGGAAAATGGAATGTGCTGCAGTGGGATTGGAACCATGTGGTGAAAGTCACAGTAACCCCTTGTTACCTATAAAGTGCACTTCATTACATCCTGAAGTACTCTGACTATTTCTAACTGCCACAGATCAGTCAACTGACCCTGAACAATGTCACAGTGCATTTGCTGCTGGGCAGCCAATGCTTCACATGTTTCTTGACATAGCTGTTGTCCCCGTGACTTTCACCACTTGGGGAGTATCACAGTGGACAATGTTACCTTTGTGTTTGTACCATCATCTAAAATGAGTTCCTGTGGTTGTGGAGGCACTGGTGTTGAGATGCATTCCTTCTCTCCTTCTATGTCCTGTAGTGTAATGTCCCAATCCACCTGACTTTGTGATTCAGTGTGACTTCATTCAGAGTTATGTACTTTCTATAGGGTGTGAGATCCTGCAATTAAATTTGACAACTATGTGCCATTTTCCAAGGGCTGCCTAATAAATAAAACTATACCACCATCATCATCATCAACATCATCATCATCATCATCATCATCAGATATTTTGCTGCTGTTATTATCTAAATTTACTAGAATGGTGGAAGAGCTTGTTTCTACTGTTGACCCTGTGAAGAATTAATTGCTTAAAGTATTGCACAGACAGTGTACACTAGTGTATGCTTTGTAAAGAAGTGTGGAAACCATCTACCATGCACACTCTGTTTAATATCATGATATGCAGAAGTGGAGGGTTCACCTATTAATAGTGAATGTCATGTGTTACTTGCAATCATTTAATCTGAGTAATCAGTCTCTTCATGTAAGTATGTTATAGAGGTCAAACTAACCTTCTTGAATTGACATCTATGGATGCTGCTGATATGGGTATTTTCCATTGTCCAAATCAACTCTATTTATTCACATACCATCTTTATCTGTGATAGAGTCATCCCTATGGATGTTGAGGAGATATTCCTCATCAGGTGTTAAAGGAACACATGTTTGAGATGCCCCCTAGTAGTGCTGCAGGCAATTGCATTCGACCTTGTCATTTACTTTGCTATGTGTTACCATAGAACTGCCCATCTTCTTACACTGTGCTAATTTGTGGGTCCTTCCAACTACAGCATTTAAAGCCATATTGGCTCCGGGCCTTTCCTTTCTCAACTTATATGGATCCTTGTTTTTCAAAAAGGCTTTTGCCATATGTCTTAAGGGCAACCATGGGGATGCAGTGTTCTTTTTGGCTATATTTGTAATTTTTCTGGATGCCTGCTGCGTTGTGTTTCATTTACCTATATAACAGCATGTGAAGTAATACAGTAAAGCTTGATCCACTCCTTAGCCAACAAACTCACCAATGAATACGTGCCTGCTTCCATAAAATATAAATCAAAGATCTAACCACAAAAATGTTTTTGGTGGCACAAAAGCCATATTACACATAATGCAAAGTCAAGCATCACTCAGGTAAAATTATATTTTGTTATCTGTACTGCATCATCCAGAAATGCATAGTACCTACAATAAACATTAATTATGACACAGCCATCTTACTCCATTGCTAGCAGACTAGAAAAGCAATTTTTCTACCTCTTCTCTTGCATGTATAATGCTGTGTTTTTTACTTATAATTGAACATCACGGATTTCACAGTAAACTATTCTGTATCCTGACAACATTGTACATTGAATTAAAGGCAGCATATCAGATGACACTCACTTCAAAAAAATTATTGTCTTTCAGCGTATCTTTCTTTGTAAGTGCAAACATTTGTATTTCACATTGCTGTCAGAGCTACTTCCCCATGTTTTTTTCCATACTGCTGTCCTGAATTCCATTAATAAAATATACTGTCATCACTATTCACATGAATCAACTGCATCCGACAATCAGATCTATGGAAAACACTATTTACCTACTAATAACTGCTGCATTAACTGAATGTGTACTGCTTACAAATTATTTTATATGTTTATTGGTATTTAATTGTACTTGTTATTCTTCGCATTTTCCCAAACTCCATGCTGCCTAACTCAACTGTTCACAACTAAATGTGTCAGTATTAAAGGTATTCACATACAGACAGGTTCATTTGCACGGTTTATATACAAATTAAGCTGAGGCATACTTATGTCTTTGAATCACAGTAATATATGAAAGCTTATCTCAGCAGGTTTACATAAGTAGACCATAGGTAGCTGTAGATGAACTGAGCCGAGCAGCGCTGAACCAAGTTGACTTTGTGAATGCGTGAACTAGCCTACTATATCTCAAATATCCCTATGCATGGATGTGCTCCCAACACACCCCCTTACTATATATACTAACTCCAAGGTCGCACTAGAGCGGGGAAAAGACCATAAATAGCTTTCAGTGAATTAAGTTTTCA